>NC_043973.1:10621894-10726894 GCF_902148855.1 Sphaeramia orbicularis | reverse complement strand
TGCAGATATTCTGCTTGTAGGGATGTACACAATATGGATAAAAATATGGTGACAAATCACACACAAAATTTGTAGGACTTAACTTTAAAGGCTGATGTTCCTTCCTCAGCAGAAGTAGAAAACAAAACAGATGGTTACTTGTGAACCAAAGGATTATTTATGGTCACAACATGAAAAATTCCAGAAATCTAGAGGCAGAGCAAGACGAAAAAAATTCAACATTGAGAAAAATTAAGTGACTATAAGTATAGATTGTTAACATTTTTTGCAATGATATATATCACCACATAGCCTCCTGTTCACAATGAAACATTTGAATTTAACCCTTTCATGCATGAATTATAAGAGCCTTAATCAAGATTTTTATTTGTGAGTGTTTTTATTCCTCAAGGCATTAAAAAAAAACAATGCGATTGAAATAGTTTTTATGAACCCATTTTTCATGGAGTTGCAAAAATGTCCACTCAGCTGGACACCATGCATTAAATTTTTGAAGCATAGAAATGTATTTACTGATAAACTGTATGAAAACTATGAAATGAAAGTATGTTTAATGCTGCTAATCTGATGTTTTCTTTTTTCATATACTAATACTAGTCATTACTCACTTCATGGAGATAATATATTTAAAAAAAAAAACCCACAAAAACCTGTTAATTACAGTTTAATAACAATAACAGGCAATTGATTTACTCTCAAACATGTTAGTGCAGATCAGGTTTATCAAGAACAGCAAAGTTACAGCAATGGTATGAATTGCAGTGTATGGGATGGTGCATCCACTGCAAAAATCTGAATCTTACCAAGTGTATTTTTCTCATTTCTAGTCAAAATATCTCATCACACTTAAAATAAGACATAATCACCTATAGAGTAACATTTTTTTTTTTTGCTTAATTCAAGCAAAAAAAGTCTGCCAATGGAACAAGTGAAAATTATCTTGGCAAGATTTCTTGAAATAAGATTTTGCAGATCTATTGTCTAAAAATAAGTTCTTATATCTCACTGAAAATGTCCTTTTTCGGTGATTGTGTCTTATTTTAAGTGTGATGAGATATTTGGACTAGAAATGAGAAAAATACACTTGGTCAGATTTAGATTTTTGCAGTGTGAGCGTCCACTGTGTTGGCTGATACAGAACTAAAACAACAAAATCCATGAATATACAAGAGAATAGCTGTCCACTGTAGTGACCACTATGCATGAAAGGGTTAATATGTCATAATACTTTATTTCCATATAGTGCGTGTTTTAAGGCATATCTAACCTTTCTGTACAGTATGGAGTTGCATTTATGTTGCTTGCAGCCATAAAGATGTGAAAAAACTGATATGCAACCTCTCTCCAGATAAAATCTTCCTCTTGTTCCTGATTACCACTGGCTGTTGTAGACTCATAATGAATTATTATATTAATTTACATTTTCCTCTTATGGCAGCAGTGGGAGCCTGTGATTGGCTAGACTCCTGTAAACATATGGCAGCTGGCCAATAGGAGCCCAGACTGTCAGTGTGGGGGTTGGATTTTCAATTAGCGGGACAAAACTGGAATTATCCTGCTTTTTTTTCTGTGAGCATGATTTGGCATATGATATTTGACTTGCTTTTGTAATTTTATTTATTTATATTGTTCTGGCAGAAATGTGCTTCCATAAATTCTGACCTGTAATTATTTCCTGATGACAACAAATATCTTTTCTTAGGTGTGGTTTTGCAAAAAATAAAATAAAACAAAATAAAATATAGGTCTACTGCAGCTTCTCGCGCTCCTCTTTCTGCGCGTGCACTCAGGCTCTCAGGCTCATAAACGCAGCAGTCCTGGTCTCGCGCCACATTTTTCTGCCTCCTCGTGAATGCTGCCAGCTGCAACTTTTGTTACCGCGCAGCTGCCGGTGTTTCCTCTTCAAAAAAAAAAATAAAAAAAACATAAAAATAAATAAATAAAAAAAACACAAGCTGGGTTCATTGAAAGTCACGAGAGGCAGCTGGGTGATGTCATATCCGTGGAGCAGGGACCCTCGAGCCCCTCCGCCGTCAGTCTCGCGCCTACAAACTTTTTACCTCCTCGCAGTGACGAGCTTTCTCCCCCGCTGCCCACATGGCATGCGTAACGGGGACGAGTGGATGGATGTGCCCTCCTCCTCCCCACGAAGCCTCAGTTTTCACCAGCGCGTAGTGGACGTACTGGCGCGAGCCCACGAGCAGAAACTTGCGTTCAAACCTTTTTTGTTGTTTGTTTGTCGCTCGTGTTGAAGAAGCGCGTGGAGGCGGGGAGACGTGGTAGACGCAGCCGGCAGAATGTGGTCTCTGTCCGTGGTCCTGAACCCGCTGCTGTTCCTGCTGCTGTTCGGATACTGCCCTTCAGTGGTGAGTTTCTTTTTTTTTTTTCTGCCTATCGCACTTCTATTTCTCCCACACGCAATAAAAAAGAAGAACTTCAGCACTAGCTTTTCCCCCTCCTCGTCAAGCATTGTGAGCGCCGTTAAGTTTAGGTGATTTAGCTGTGTCTTTATCCAGGGTGGAGTATATCACATGTGGCCGCTGACACACAAATGACTCATTTTCTCATTATTGATATTCAATGTTTGGCTCTTTTTTTTTTTTTTTTTTTTTAACCCTGTACGGATTCGTTGTACAGGTGAAATAAAATAGGAGATGTTATGGATAAATCCTGTGAATCAGAATTAGAAATAGGCTATTGAATTTAAAGTGGCTGTGGAGGAAGGCACTCACTCACAGCACTCATGTTTATTGCCTACATCAACCACATAGCTCTGATATTGATCCTGGAGTATTGCCAGGCATATAACTCACTTTTAAGAGAGGGTTCAATCATTGTAAAATAGAAGAAAAAAAAAAAAGCGGAAAAAGAAGAGTAAAAGGAGAGAAAAAAAAAAAAAACATTGCTGCTGTGAATTACATCTGAATTTCCTCCTAGAGAAAAAGAAGCACCACTAAACGTCTAAGTACTGGCAAATTCTCTGCAGAGCTGACTTTTACTGGACTGATTCATTTGTTTGTTTTCCATCCCCACTTATACTGCGTTCACCCCCCTTTTTAAATGTGATGTTTCACACTAAATGCACCCTGTCAATTTAAGCTTTGGAAACAGGAACGCATGTGGGAGCATTGTCACAAATTAGGAGGAGCAGCTTGCAGATCACCAAGCCATTTGGACAAGAACAATGGTCGATTAGGTTCATCCCACCCATGCAGAGTACAATCCCTGTTGCCAGTGTCTTGATTGCAAAGCAATGTCCTCATATCCTATCACCTTGCAATGATTGAAAGTGCTGTACAGAATGAGTTTGTGCATAAAAACCAGGAAATATTCATAGGCTATACAGCAATAGAATCTTCAGATTAGCCAGAAAGTCTAAATGAATACCCAAAACAAAAAGAGGAACCAGCTGTCTGAATTATTTAATGAGAGAAAAACTCTTTGTGCCGAGTTCCTCACCAAAAAAAAGAGAGCCTTAGTTGGAGAGTGCATCTGGCTTGGCTGTGCTACAGATTCATTTTAATATGAGGAAGTGCGAGAAGGGAGAAGATGGGAGAGGATGTGCGTCACTCAAGAGACAGAGGAGAAAGACCGTTTTAACAGATTAGTGAAACTGGCTTCTTTTTAAGGAGCCTTTCAAAGAAAAGTACGGAAAAGAAGAGCCGATAGTGTTTTTCTTCTCCTTCTTATCCCATTCAGAGAGGATGCGTGAGACAGAAGTAGATTCCAGCTACAGTCAGGGTCACAAGCCATTCAGCCGGGATAATCAGTTAGTAGATTATAAACATATACTTTAATACACATTTTTCCTGCTTTTTTTGAAAGGCAACTTCACAGGTGTTACAGTACTTTCATGTTTTTATTTATTTTATGTGAACATCTGAGCAACTTAGGGCATCAGTAGAGTAAGCTTTCATTCCTAGATCACAAACTTTACAAGCAGCCAATAGTAAGGTAGACAAAGATTGGAGCTACTGCGCTTTGATAATACCTGAAACAATTTTCTTACAATCTGATAACAGAGATATGAGGGGGTTGTGCTGGGAAAAGACTGAAAGCTCCGGAGATTGATAGTGTAGAAGGGAGCTTTTTGAATTTATTTATTTATTTGTTTTATTTCAAGATAAGGAAAGATATGGCAGAGCAGTCATGATGCATTGTGAAGTGTTGAGGGACAAAAAGAATTGATGATTTGAGCAGCCATTACAGTCTCAAAACACTTGACTTCATGGAAATTGCACAGCATGGGCTGATATCCCAGGTATTTGTCATGTTGACGGCAGAAAAGCAGCCTCTCTGTAGGTGACAGTGATGAGTCGGAGCCTGGGCTTTCTCCTTGGCATGACGTCCTCGCCTGCTCAGAGGGGACATGATCTTTCATGGCTGATTCCAAACACTCTTCAAACTGCCCAGGCTGACATGTTCAGATGAATGGGAAAAAGGGAAAGGATGCCCGTACTATAAACACGGCACTATTATTCCTCGATCTTCCCACTTTCAAAGTTGCTGAATGCCAAAGTTCATCTGCTTTACATGCTACTCAGTGTATTTCAACAGCAAGACAGAGTTTTAGAATGTGAAACAAAATCCAAATATAGTTGGTGGTCTGCCAAGTGGCGGCTAGTGCAGACAAATTTACCAGCAGCAGTCAAAGGTTGCCAGTATTTGACTGCAGGCTTGTGTTAACTTCCAGTGCTGGCAGTAAACAGCAGCATTGTTCAAATGCGGATGCAGTTTTGTAAGCCTGATTGGTATCAACTTTCCCTGCACTTCAGGACTTGGTGATCAATATTTGCAGCAAAACTTCATATAGTACTCTGATAATAATTGATGGTGTTGCATTAAAATACGCTGCAACGGCTTAGGATGCATAACTTTATGTTCTTTAAGCTTTAACTCGAGTGCTGTGGAGCATATTGAATGTAATAAAGAATGGGAAAAAGCTTCCACAAATCAGATTTATCAGCGTCTCCCAGCAGGACTTTCAGTTAAGGCATTGGAAAGCCCAGTGAGGAGAAACAGGAATTTCAGCGCTCTGGTTATTCATCAAGTCTGGGAAACAATATTTATTGTTAAGGAGGAAATTCACAGGGGAGCAGTAAGTGGAGGAATATCTTTCAGCAGATGAAGCACTTTGTTCTTCAAAAGCCCAGACTGTTTATAAGTCGGTGGAATTGGTTGTTTGTAGAGATTCTGGGGGCAGTATGAGGCAGAAGTATGGATGACCTGGAGTGGAAGAAAAATAAGAAAAACAAGTTGTGTACGGCATTTTCATTTTTAAATGTCTATGTGTGTGCACTGGAAAAACAGCACTACTGGGAAGAAGCCAAATATTGTCAAATATACCCAAACTCTACTGTATTCAAGCAAGACACCCGGCCATTGGGGTATAAGCAAATTGTGCTTGGCTGGATTTCTAAACACTGGGATAAATATCAAACCACCGCAAGACCAAGAGGAACCCAGTTGGGAAAAGGACTGAATTTAACCAAATTATTTAAGATAGACTTAATATTCTGAGAAGTCATGCAAGTGTTTTCACTACTTTCACTACAAGCAGGAAAGCAGTCTTTTTCCTCTGCTGGAATGTCACGCAAAAGGTTTGGCTTATGATTGATTAAATATAGTTCATTAGGCTTTAATATCTCCACAGGGAGCAGGTTGTGGTTCACCATGTTGCATTGCTGTGTTTCTGCAGTTGCTTTGAATAGACTTCTTTCTTTTTTGTGCTTTGAGATTTGCAGCATTAAAGTGCATTACTGTCACATACTATATTTGAGTATGAATCAGAGTTAATAAGCCTTTAACTAAACAACTCAGAACAAGAGTAATGCTGCTTCCAACAAGGAATTTTGGCAGTTTTAAGAGACATCAGTCATACACCAGGGTGAGGCGAGGGCACAATGCTATAATCTGCAACTTCACTACTATATTTCATTAATTACAACAGAGTGAAACTTTAACACAAAGATAGAGTTGCTTAAAATGACATTACATTCCTGTTGAAAAGAAGTTACACAGAATTACATTTCTTTTGACCCTTTAACCCCTGAGACATTATTTCACTGAAACGCGCTGCTGTTTCAGTGTCATAAAAGCTGCTGTGAGTTTGTGCTTGTGTTTCTTTTCTTCAGGGGTTTTGTTTTACTGTGTGTTTTAGGGTCAAAACAGAAAAAGACAAAGAGAGGAATTGAAGTTTGACAGGTTTTTAGTAAATAAGGCACTCAGAATGTACATGAATAAGAGATTTAGGCTGTTGAACATGAACTATGAACTGGAACACACTGAACAACAACAAATATCTGAATTTTGGCCCAGTAGTTTTTGGGGTTCTTTTTTTTAAAATCAGTCCAGCTACTTTTTGGCACCTGGTTGAACTCCAAAAAGCAGTTACACAGTTAAAACTCGGTAAGATCACAGTAAAAGAAATTAAGGAAAATCACGACAACACTGTGAACGACAATAAAAACAAAAAAATGCCAAGGAAAATGGTATTAAAAAAAAAAAAAAAAGCCAGTCTGTTCTTATAGTGAGTCAGCCTCACTCACTGCTTTGTGTTTTATCCTCCATTCCACAGGCACCAGCGGGGGGTGCACTGAGCATGCACAGATGTCTATGGAAAGCACAAGGTTTATTCTATCAGCACATTTTGAAATTTTCCCTATTGAGCAAATAGCTGAAGTTGTATGAATATTTAAAACAAATCATACATTCAGAACAAGCACCACAGACACATCAGGGGCTAAAGGGTTAAAGAACACAACTCATTTCCTCGAAACAAGCTTTGCTTACTTTGTTGAAGTGTCTTTTCTGCAGTGGAAACAGTACTGCAAAAATCACTGCAGGCTTTTCCAAAGGTTTTCAGAGGGCTTAGATGCTGTCTGGGTCCCAGTTTTTTCCCTTAAGTTCCCTGAGGGTACCAAATCCAGTCAGTGGATCGAGACAAAAAAAAAGTTTGTTTTTAGGTGGTGGCCCAAAATGGCACAGGTGTTCCTTGGAATGGTGGAAAAAATATTTTTAAAACTGCTATGTCTGTGTTCCCGTATGCAGACGATCAGGCCAAAGGAAGGGTGGCAGGTGTACAGCTCAGCACAGGATGCAGACGGGCGTTGTATCTGCACAGTGGTGGCACCTGAACAGAATCTGTGCTCCAGAGATGCCAAAGGCAGACAGCTCCGCCAGCTCCTGGAGAAGGTATATGTGCATGTACCTCGCCAACACACAAATCTGTTTACATGACAGCACACGCACTCACTCTCTGGCACACGCACATTCACTGTTAGCAACTGACATTTTTTCATGGGCACACCTGAATTCATGAAGTCATATCATATTGATTTCTATCGTTATTCATGCTTCTTTGTTGCCGTAATCCTCAGAGAGATTGCACCAGCCAGGTCCATAACCCTCTTTTCCACTTCTGCATATATTACATGGATGACATCGGCTGAATGGTTGCTTGTGAAGATGAGAACGCTCTCCAGCTCACCTTAACACGACTGGAGTGGCCCTTTTTTTTGCAACAAAACAAGACTAATTGCTAAGGTTTTGAATATTATCAAGCTTAAGTGTTTATGTAGAAATGTTATTTCTGACAGCCTGAAAAGTATCTGAGATAATCTGAGATCATTATCAGTATTCAGAGATAATCAGCTTTCTAAAATTTCTTTACTATTTACCACTGGGTTTCTTTTTTTTTTTTTTGTAAATGGAGCATTTTCAATTGATCCCCAAAGTCATAAAATTGCCTCGGTTGAAATTATGAATTGAAGTAGAAACATCACATTTATTTCCGAATATTATTTTGTTTCTCCATGACAGCGATGATTTAACGCAGTACCACCAAACAACAAACAAACAGCACATACAGCTGGCATTCTTCAGTTGGTGCACCATACAAGGCAACATGGCTCTAGCCTACATTTATTGTTGTATGCCAAAGGGTGTTCTCTGTCATTCACTGGGCCTTTGACACTAATGTACTAAGCTGCCTCAGGGCTTCAGAGAGGCCATTTCAGGATCCGTCAGCCAGAGCCAGAAAAGTATGCAGAATACAATGTGTGAGTGTTGTGCCACTTTGCTAGCGGTGTGCTCCAGTAATGCTCCTTGGTTACAATTAGAGACAAAGAGGGAGGAAAGAAAGGGCCATATCTTTTCTTGGTCCCCTGCCCCACAAACCTACTGAGCTTTTGTAAAACCAGAGAGACACTGGAAGGGTTCATTAAGTAGTTTGTCTGACTCCTGTTGACATGGCAAGATATGTTGTCAAACCCTGAATGTTTTTCATACAAGTATGTTTTTGTGCTACCTGATAAAGCGGGGGTGTCAAACATATGGTCCATGGGCCAAAACTGGCCAGCCTGGCCCATGGGATGAATTTGTGAAATGCAAAAATGACACTGAAAATAATTCAAGGGTGTCAAAATCATCTCAGTTCAGGGGCCACATACAGACCAATTTGATCTCAAGTGGGCCAGACTAGTAGACTACTATCATAATAATCTATAATAAGTAATGACGTTTTAACAATATTATGTCTGTTACTAAATGTTTTGTGTCTTTGTAGATCCACTGTGATCTATAAATTGTAATGAACATGTGTAAATAATAAGATGAGGCAGAATATTGTTAAAATTGCCCTTATTTTTCTCAATAAATTTTAGATTGTTCATGGTTGTTCATGTTATTTACATTTTTTAAAGGATAGCTTGTAGATGTAAACATTTTCAAAATGGAATTTTACATTTTTCACTCTAAAGTATAGCAAAACGTTTGGAGTTGACATCATTTATAGGTTATTATGTTATTATTTTTCTGGTCTGACCCATTTGAGATCATATTGGGCTGAATGTGGCCCCTGAACTTAAATGAGTTTGACACTACTGTGATAAAGAGGAATATAGAGAAAACCACCATGTTGCAGGCCTGTGTTGGGGTAAAATCCATCCAAAGCTTAATTCAACACACATATAGATGGTTAAAAGACAATCACGTTGGAGGTCAAAATGTTGATTTGTTCCTGGGTAAGTTCGAGCGAAGCAGGTAACTGAACGGCTGAACACCGAGGACATTTTAATCTCATGGTGGACAGAAAAATCAATGCTGTGCTGTTTCGTTCTTTTCGAAAGGTGCAGAACATGTCGCAGTCAATTGAGGTGCTGAACCTGCGGACGCAGAGGGACTTTCAGTATATCATGAGGATGGAGAGCCAGATCAAAGGCCTACGGTCAAAGTTTCGACAGATCGAATCGGACAGGAAGACACTCGTCAACAAAAACTTTCAGGTATATTTTGTTTGATGTTCACCTTTGTGAAAAACATCAAGGGATTCCTATGAGAAGGTCTTCTTTAAAGATACCTTAGAAGATCCTGAACTGATAAACTAAGATCAATACAAGTGCACAAAGCGGAGGACAAAACGGTCTTAGAGGTCGGACATGCAGCAGGATACTTTTCAAATGAGAAATAATCTGTAATCTCTCAATTCATGTTCAATTTCCAACGGGTGTTATGATCGAAATGCCTCTGGAAACAAATGGATAGATCTACAACTAATTAAAGCAATAAAACATCTGACATACAAGCAGAAAATACATCTTTGTTTTCAGTAAATCCATTAACCATGGTTGTTGGTTCTTCTTATAGAGAAAATAGACTGTCCGGTTTCTTTAATACTTCAACAGGCTTTACAGGACTGTTTCACATCAGAGGCAGCCATGTTTGTTGTTTACAAAAGTGCCTCCTGTCAGTTGTTGTATCAAACCCAGTCCAAATCAGATAGCTGGTTGTGATTGACCTGCCACAGGCCCGGTCGTGTGGAAATCTGTTTGAACAGGAGGGAGACCAGAGGTAATCTGCAAGAGCAAATCAAACATGAGGGCTTAAATTTGTTTTAGGGATCTGAAACCTGTTTTCATGATCAGATTCTGACTAAAACTTTGTGGCAATCGCAAACACACCTGATGAGAGTGGTCTGTTCCACATCAGTGGACGCAAGGGCACTCTGAATGGTTCAGTAACTATTAAAACAATATAAATCATACGCTACAGCGTTCATCAGCACCTCATTTCAATGTAATTGAACACTTGAGGGATATTTTAGACAAAACATGGTAGATAATGTCCTCCACCACATCATTCAACCACCAAATTAAGGAGTATCATTTGGGAGAATGGTGTTCATGCTACCAGTCGAGTTCAGAAACTTGAAGAATTAATGCAAACTTAACCCATAAAGACCCAAACATCCACTGGTGACCAATAGCATCTACTGATCTAAACTGTTTAATACCTGTTGATCCACTAATCTTATCAATACATGTAAATAACTGGTGTAAAATGCAGTTTGTCATCTTTTCATGGTCATCAGATATGACCCATCTGGACGTTCAGAGGCTCTGTAGTGAATGTGGAAACACCGTCATCTTCTACAACATTGATTCAGCAGTAAACCCATGGGGTTTGATCAGTGACAGTGGATGGAGACACTTGTTTCATGTTCAGTTATTCATATCTTCACAAAAAAAGTCACTTTTTCTTCAGTTTTCTCGGTTTCTCAAAAATAAACCTCAACTTTAATCTGAGCTTTAAAGAACATCTACATGATCTGTGAATTAAATATAGGAAAATACCTGATTTTACTGAAAAACCGCAAAATGCAGAGGATAATATTATAATAAATGGTGATAAATGACTTATGAAAAGTTGAATATAGAGAAAAAAACTGTTTTGGAACTGCCATAAAAGTAGCACTGGGTCTTTATGGGTTAAGGCAGATTAAAGCTCATCTTTGTCCCAACAATTTATGTTGGTAATTTGTCACCTATTTGCATTTTTATACATTAAGAAAGGCTTAGTGTCATGATTTTGTCATGAACTCTGTATCTTTATATGTATCTGCTCTGCAGCTTTATACCTGTAACTGTCAGTTTCAGTTTCTATTCTTCTGGATTTCCCAGGATTATCCCACATCAGTATCACAAGAGACTATAACGGATTCCCAGAAATCTATTTAGAGAACAGGGCTTTTCTTAAAATATGACAAAGCATAATTGGCAGTGACATAACACAACTATAAGCATAATAGCCATTATTACAGGAACTCAAATAGTTATAACCCATCAGCGAATTCTGTTTGGAGCTCCTCTTTGCTCTGATGTTTTTCTAATTAGGGATGGGAGTTACTCTGTAAGATTCTATTTATCAGTCTGGTTCCTTATTGCCTTCTTTATTCCACTTAAAATGAATAAAGTTCACATTCCTGGAAGTGAAGCCTCCGTTGCATAGAAAGATGTTTCAGTGTATTTACAGCACTTCCAGCTTTACTTGAAATAGTGTTAGTAACATTTGTCTTGGTTTGTTATCTTTCGACACTCTTTGGACTATTTCTTTCTCCATATTCCAGCAACAATAAACAGACCTGATCAGCTCTAAGTGTCCAAGTTCAGTGGATCAGACTAGTTGGAACCAGTTCTCAACCAGTTCTCAACCAGCTCTCGATTTTAACATGTGGCGACATTAGCGGGCGTGGCTCTCACCTAGCAGGACTGTGGGTTGGGAAGCGTGGTTTCTCTGGTGTACTTGTTCTTGTGTCAGTGTTGGTTTGACAGTAAACTCACCTTCAGCTCTTGTGTTTCCTCATCCTGTCACAATGTCAGTTTTTACTATGAATTTGTTTAAAAAAGTTGACATGTTGTTTGGGACAGTGTTTTCTGCAGTTATGATAGGTGATGTTTTTGTGTGTTTTCTACCTAAATATCTGGTAATGACCTGTCCACCACTGACCATCGATCTTTGCAGTTGTATTTAACATTAATGACAGCTCTGCCAACTGGCGGAGCTTTAGTTTTCGCTGACCATACAGTACATTCTGTATTATGAGGGACCCTGCATCATAAAGCATCCCAAAAATGGCTGCACCAGAAGCATACTGAATCGTCTCTCCAGACTGGGAGATTTGTTAAGACATGCATTTTTGCAGCATGCTACCTCTGTGCCTCTTCCAGGAGCTTAAAGGAAAGATGGAGTCTCTGCAGCCCCTGATCCCTGTCCTGGAGCAGTACAAGACAGACGCCAAGCTCATCTCCCAGTTCAAAGAGGAGATCAGAAACCTGTCTGGTGTGTTAATGGGTATCCAGGAGGAGATGGGAGCCTATGACTATGAGGAGCTGCAACAAAGGGTCCTCAACTTGGAAAATCGTCTTCGTAACTGTATGAGCAAACTGAGTAAGTCTATGACTGGAAAAGTGGAAACAGACATAATGACCTGAGATTATCCAAATGCAGAGGGATCAGCAGCACATCTTAGATTAGACTAGATTAGATTAGACTAGATTAGATTAGATTAGATTAAAAATTTGACTAGATTATATTAAATTACATTAGATTAGACTAGACTAGATTATATTATATTAGATTAGATTAAATTAGACTAGATTATATTAGATTAGGTTAGAGTAGAGTAGATTAGACTAGATTATATTAGACTACTACTAGATTATATTCACTTAGATTAGATTAGACTAGACTAGATTAAATTAGATTAGATTAAATTAGACTAGATTAGATTACATTACATTACACTAGATTAGATTAGATTAAATTAAACTATATTAGACTACACTAGATTAGATTAAATTACACTATGTTACATTAGATTACACTAGATTAGATTGGATTAAATTAGACTAGATTAAATTAGACTAGATTAGATTAAATTAGACTAGATTGGATTAGATTACACTAGATTAGATTATGTTTATGTTTATGCATTTGGCAGACGCTTTTTTCCAAAGCAATTTATAGGGGAAAACCAATTAAATCACTCAATCAATCAAATTTTATTTATATAGCACCAGATCTCAACAAAAAAGTTATCTCATGACACTTTATATATAGAGTTGGTCAAAACCAGACTCTAAGACAATTTACAGAAACCTAAGAGAATCCTCCAGGAGCAAACACTTGTGACTGGTGACAGTCACTGTGACTGGTGAGATTAGATTAAATTAGACTATACACTCGATTAGATTAAATTTGACTATGTTAGATTAGATTACACTAGATTACATTGGATTAAATTAGATTGAATTAGACTAGATTAGACTAAATTGATGAGTTTAGACTAAATTAGAATAGATTAGATTAAATTAGACTAATTTAGATTAGATTAGACTACATTAAATTATACTAGTTTAGATTAGATTAAATTAGACTACATTAGATTAGATTAGACTACAATAATTAGATTAGATTAAACTAGACTATATTAGACTACACTAGATTAGATTAAATTAGACTACAGGGTGGGGAAGCAAAATTTACAATATTTTGAGGCAGGGATTGAAAGACAGTGTATGACCAATTAGTTTATTGAAAGTCATGAGAATTTATTTGCCACAAGAAAATTGACATAATAGAAAATGTTTTTATTCTATGTGTCCTCCTTCTTTCTCAATAACTGCCTTCACATGCTTCCTGAAACTTGCGCAAGTGTTCCTCAAATATTCGGGTGACAACTTCTCCCATTCTTCTTTAATAGTATCTTCCAGACTTTCTCGTAATAGTTTTGCTCATAGTCATTCTCTTCTTTACATTATAAACAGTCTTTATAGACACTCCAACTATTTTTGAAATCTCCTTTGGTGTGACGAGTGCATTCAGCAAATCACACACTCATTGACGTTTGCTTTCCTGATTACTCATATGGGCAAAAGTTTCTGAAAAGGTATGGATAATAGTGTTAGGTATGATTATGACATCAATATATGTTTGGTTTCAAAACAATTGACGTAGTGCCTGCTGAGAAAAAACAACTAAATGTTCATTGTAAAATTTTGCTTCCCCACCCTGTATGTTAGATTAGATTACACTAGATTAGATTGTATTGAATTAGATTGAATTAGACTATATTAGACTAAATTGATCAGATTAGACTAAATTAGATTAGATTAAATTAGACTAGATTAGATTAGACTACATTAAATTAGACTAGTCTCGATTAGATTAAATTAGACTACATTAGATTAGACTAGACTAGATTAAATTAGATTAGATTACACTACATTAGATTAGATTAGATTAGATTAGACAGAATTTTATTGATCCTTTGGGTGGAACCTTCAGGAAATTGAGGTTCCAATAGCAGCACCCAATATAGACACAAGAAATACAGCAAGAAATTAGCAAAACAAAAACTATAAAATACAGTAGTGGAAAAAATGCAATCGCACATTGGAAAGTACTAGTGGAAACAAGTGGTAAAGTAGTAATTATAATAAGTATCTTATTATGTTATAATATAATATAATATTATAGTATGCACTATATGTATATTATAGTCAGTGAGTCAGTGAGCTTTTATTTTTATGTTAATAGTAGATTTTATATATGATGTACAGATTGGATAGCACATTTAAATTTCGTCGTATTTAATTCAATGACAATTACGAAAGATATTCCATTTTATTCTGTTGTATTGTACTCTAGATACAGTTTACTAATCACAGGATAAAAGTTATAAGAAATTGATAACAGTAATAGTAGTCATAACAACGATATATATAAAAGTCATATCCGTATGTAAGTAATAATAATAATATGTAAGTCATTTCAGATATTTTTGAACAAAGGACAGACCAGAAGCACAACTAGAGTCAGAGATAATGTTAGATGCTATTTACGGAGCCAAATAACACTTTTTTAAGCAACAAAAGAAAATGCTAAGCTTCATGGAGGGTTTACTCTGCTATTTGGTAAAAAGGTGGAATTCAGCCATACTGAAAGCTATTATTAATCCACTGGGCAACACATGCTTTTTGGTTTGTACACACCACATCCTGAAGGACTAATGCAATACTAGTAGCAGGAGGGAAACCCGCAGCAGGTATTACATAAGCACAATTATTTGAATAATTGTTGTGAATCTGGATGAAACACTAATGTCATATTTCATCCTTTTTTCCACTTTATTTTCCACCATTTTTTTTTAATTCAAGTTTTTATTTGGTTTACAATGCCAGATTTACATATTTTATACACTGATAGTTTTTTTTTATTTTTATAAAACAAGACAAAAAACTAACAAACAAAAAAAAACAAAAAAAACCCCAAAGAGAACAACTGAGTAACAATTGAACAATGGGCGTCAAGTATGTTCTTTTTAAGCATTTATAAAGTCTATCCACGGTCTCCAGCATTCCTTGAATTTGTCATGGTCCAGTCTTAGTGTAAAGGTGAATTCTTCCATTTGAGCGATTTCTTTAACAAGGTCCTTCCATTCATCCAGCGAGGGTGTCTTGTCTGTCAACCATGTCCTAGTGATCACTTTTTTGCTGGCAATCAACAAGATATTCCACAGATATGTTTTACTAAATCCTTTTATACCACCTGGTCTTTTACCTAAGAACATATTCTCAAAATTTAAAGGCGTTTTTATTTTCATGACTTTGTCAATACTATTCCTGATTTTTTCCCAAAAGGAAGATAATTTGGGACAGCTCCAAAAAATATGATGGTGATGAGCTTTTTTCACCCCACACTGTCTCCAGCATGATGTATCTACATTTGAACCTTTTTGTGCAGGTGTTCTAAAAAAGCGAATCACACTTTTCCATGCAAATTCTCTCCAACTAAGTGAAGATGTACTTTTCCATATATTTTCTTGTATTTTAGTCCATTCTTCCATAGTCAATTCAAAATTGCCCTCCTTTTCCCACTTTTCTTTGATATAAACCGTATTTTCAGCCCTAATGTTTTGTAATTCGGTGTACAGTCTTGATATTAGCTTGTTGTTTGGGTATGATTTATAGGATTTCAGTAAAATTGTCATTATTCCATTAAGTGGTCTGTCTAGATCTACTTTGTTCATTTTGTCCAAATAATGACGGATTTGTAAAAACCTATAGAAATCTGAGTTGTCAAGATGGTAAATCTGTTTTATTTCTTGAAAGCTTCTAAGACAACCTTTATGAAAAAAGTCACTGTATTTCACTAATCCTTTTTTGATCCATGTCTTGAAATTCTTGTCAGTCTTATTTGGGATAATATTTTCCACCATTTTAATCACTTAATCAAATTTTATTTATATATGACCAAATCATAACAAAAATTAATTCATGATACTTTACATATCGAGCTGGTCGGAACCAAACTCTTCGGCCAATTTTCAGAAACCCAACAGAATCCTAAAGGAGCAAACACTAGATGACAGTAGGGAGGAAAAACCTGGAGGATGGACGTCTGCTTTGACCAGTTGGGTTTAAAGAGAAGGAGATTTGACTCATGCTTTTTCACTAACATCATCTTCCACCACTTTCATCTCAAACCGCTGAACAGCTATTGTTATTCACATCAGATTACCCATGTGTTAGTTTTGTTTGTCTAGAAGTCTAAAAACAGTTAAATCATTAATCACTGTAATTTTTATAAGAATTAATAGGCAACTAAAACTTCATTAAAACTTCATTATCATATATATTACATTACTTTTTTTCCACATTTCACAGCTTTACTGCTGCCTTCAACACTATTAAACTTCTTTTTTCTTTGCAACAAAAACACTCTTTTCTGGAAATATTTTCAATAATGTGTGAGAAAACTTTTGTTTAGGGAAATTTATCTGAAAATAGTTAAAATGTCTGGTACAATGTGACCATGAAGCAACATTTTACTGGTACCGTTTTTTGGTTGTATGTTTATATATACAGTAAGTTATATATTGCTCAAAAGTCAGTCATAATTTTAGCTCTTAATTAATCATTAATCAGGTGAAGAGAAGGAGGAAGGTCTAAATATCCTGACTGTAGGTAATGTCAAGCCACTTTTACACAGAGATCCTGGAAAAAAGGTGAGATGGTGATCCCACCTTTTTTCCACCATTGACTGATTTCCACAGCCAAGCCAAAGGAGTAACAGAGGTGAGACAGGCTGGACTGTTAAACAGCGGACCTGTGTTCTGGAATCAAAGCGTATAGTGCAGTGGTTCCCAACCTTTTTCGACTCGTGACCCCATTTTAACATTACAAATTTCTGGCGACCCCAGACATTCAACATAGACATTTTTTTTGCTAAAATTAATTTGTTT
The DNA here is from genome assembly GCF_902148855.1 of Sphaeramia orbicularis. NCBI lineage: Eukaryota > Metazoa > Chordata > Actinopteri > Kurtiformes > Apogonidae > Sphaeramia > Sphaeramia orbicularis. The sequence goes on along the minus strand of NC_043973.1, from coordinate 10,709,811 downwards.
TTGATCATGTAATAGTTTGCTATACTAAGTTGCAAATAAACATTAATTTTAGACTACATTTACTCTATATAATGTATATTATTATGGATGGAGGCAGAAAAGCCAGGCGTAGATTACTGCACAAAGTGAGAATTTTATTTTCCTTGGTCAGGATATGTACAGTCAGTCCAGCTTGGATTTACAAGGCTGCACATTAATACTGAACAAACAACAACTCAAACTATGAATTATGAAAGAGCTGCAGCATCTGAAACTGACCACAATGAACATTTGACAGATAAACAGAACCACAGTGCTTCAGTTTCAGCTTCAGAGTTTGTCCAGTCTTTTATGTATTGGGATTGTCTCTCTCAACTTACCATATATTTTTTATTAGTAAGCTTTTTTTTTTTTTTTTTATTTCTATCAATTACTAGAAATTTCAGGTGACCCCATATGAATTCCAGGTGACCTCACACAGGGTCCTGACCCCAAGGTTGAAAAACACTGGTATAATGTGACGTATAAGTGGTGCGTCGGAAATACTCCGAGCATAGCAGTGTTGCTAACGTCTCCAGAGTCGGCCTGACTTTCACCGTTCCACAAATGTCAGCATGGATAGAGTCCTCTGCCTGAAGTGACAACACCTCGCAGATCTCGGCGTCTCCCCAGTTCGACATCTGTCTGGTCGCGTTGATATGTTTGTTTTCTGTACACGGCCTGCGCTCATTTTTAAATCCCCCAGGCGCAGGGGTTGCACATGCAGTTCGTCATCAAAACGTCACACCTTTGTGGAACAAGAGGTGTCCCTTTTACATAGCATTCCAGAATCATGATTCCACCTTTATCAGGGCTGTTACTACCTCCAGAGGTGTTACAGAGCCGCAACAGAGGTGGGGCCAAATGATCCACCATTTTGTTTGCACAGACGTCATTCTGGAATAAAGGTGAAATATTCCTGGAACGAAGTGTTGTGTAAAAGGGGCTTCAAAGTGCAGAGCATAAGTGTTCTGTTGAAACTGTCAACCCCCATAAGCACTGTGCCAAAGCCAGTAGCAAGGCACCAAATCGAGTCCAAATCATCTTTCAAAGGTTTTATGAATTCTGTGCACAAAATAACCAAGACTGAAATGTTGTTGTTGGAAATCTTTGTAAAGACCTGGTCAGATTTATAATTTGCGTTGTGCATTTTAGATAAATGTACTAACTAATTCTTGCCTTTTTACTGTGGTTGAAAATGTAATGGAAATTTATTAGCTAAAACTTCAATTAATACAGTATATCACTGTGAGCCAATCATATCAGTTCCCTGACCTGAAAATTGAGACGTTACATCTTACAGCATCATTAGCTATTAGAAATGTTAGTCATGGGGAAATAAAATGGAATGTTCCTAGATGGATAATCTGACATTTGCAACATGGCTGAGACCAGTTCAAAACAGTAACTATGAGGTTTGTGGTAGTTTTTGATATTTCATGAATATATTATTATCATTATTATACTGCTTTACTTTTCCCTCATATAGTAGAATTTCTGCTGCTTTGCTCACATTGAAAAGCTGCAGCTCCTTTGGTCCAACCACTGAGATTTAATTCATCTAAAAAGATCAATTGTGCCTCCAGAGCAGCCTTTCCTTCTGATACGTTCTGATAAAGGTTTGCATAACCAAAGCCCCAATTTGCCAACTGCCAGGTTATCAACACTGATGGGGCCTGTCAAAGTGTCAACGTGAGTAGCTAACGTGTGAATACTAATAGGAAATGGCTCCAAATCCAAGTGAGTTCAGGAAGATTGCTTAAGCATTCATTGTGCATGAGCTCTGATTGATTAGCTAAAATAGCAGTTAAATACTTAATGGGGAACTTGGAAGCTTGTGCGCAAGTGATAGCCTACTGTCATTTGGCACAATTAAAGTGTCTCGCAAGATGAATTAAGTGCATCTCAAGTACTTTAAATATTAAACCACATGAGATGAATGTTCAGCCAGTTCTGACACCTGGGGAAGGATATTAGCGGTTGTACTGTAATCGGTTGGTTTTCTGTGGTTGTCCCAAGCAAAGAAGAACATTTGGTGGTGTCCACATGCTGACCACAAACAGCCAAGAGCCAGAACTTTGTAACTGACCCACTTTTCAATAAAAAATGAGCACACAGCAGATGTAAGCTGTCCAATGCTTTGAGATTTATTCCAACATTAACATCATAACACTGGCTGTTGTTTATGGTGTGGACTGAGAACAGATCGTGTGTGTGTGTGTGTGTGTCACCACAATGTGTGATGTCTTCACAGCATGTGGCAAGCTAATGAAGATCACTGGACCGCTGACGGTGAAAACTTCAGGGACCAGATTTGGAGCCTGGATGACCGACCCACAGGCGTCTCCCAAAAACAACAGGGTGAGCTGAGTTTTACGTGCTTTGCTTTTCGTCACAGGCCTTTGAAGTAACACAGAGAGATTTTATAATTCACATTCAACTGGTTCCCTCCTGTTGTTCAGGGAACAGAGACATTGTTGATCTGCAGCATCACTCTGACTAGAACTTTTGTCCATATAACTACACTGATCACACTTTCCATTGTTCAGTGGAGTTCGCAGACATATTGATGTTTAGAAGCTTATTTCTTAAATTCTGTTAAACCAAAGTGAAAAGTGATTCACTTTATGACTTACTGAAGTGGTCTGCAAATGTCCAATCAAGATGTCTTGGTAAAACCCTCCAAGATTTGACTTTTTGAGAAATTCTGATGAGTATTAGAACCATGTAGAGGCTGTGACTTCAAAGATGCAGAACAACCTGTTATTTAGGAGTAAAACGTAGCACAAAGTCACCGAAAAGAAGAGGATTTTACATTGTGGAAATGTGTAGTCACTTCTTGTCACTACTATTGGTCAAAATATTATAGTTTTAAAGGTTAAAGGTTAACTCGCTTTAGTATCCCTGAAGAGTCTCTGCATTTAGATACTACACACATCACCTAGCATTAGCATTATAGCAGTAGGGTTAGTATTGTTTGAACTTTACATTAGTTTTTTTTTTAATTTAGCCTTTCAGTTTAACCCTTTCATGCACAAATTATGAGAACCTTAATCAAAGTTTTTTCCTGAGTGTTTTTATTCCTCTTTAGGCATGAAAAAAGCAATGTGATTGAAATTTTTCTTCTGAAAAGTAAATAAAAATAAATAAATAAAATAAAAATAATTAAAAAAAAAAAAACAAACATAAAAAACAATAATGGAAAAAAAAAATTCTTATGAACCTATTTTTCATGAAGTTGCAAAAATGTCCACTCAATTGGACACCATGTGTTTAATTTTTGACGCACAGAAAAAATGTATTTACTGATAAATTGTGTGAAAACTACGGGGAGGGCTTATGATTCTGGGGGTTTATGCTCAGGAGAGATCTACATAATCTTACCAATTCATGTCAGAAAAGATATGTAGTGTCTTAAAACTTTAATGAAGATATGTGTAAAAAAAACAAAACAAAAAACCCCCGAAAAGAACGACAAAATCCATGAATATACAAGAGAACAGCTGTAGAATAGCTGTCCACCGTAGTGACCAGTATGCATGAAAGGGTTAATTGTTTTATTTGTGAAAGTAGTTTTAATGTTAGTTTGAGGCTTTCAGGTGTAAGTAAAAGCCTTTATACGTAGCCTTGATTTATAGGAAGTGAATTAGTCAGGACAAAAGTATGATATTAAATACTATTTACCAAACCACTGTCTCCTGAAATGTGCAGATTGTTCTTTTACACCATGAACCATCCATTAAGAATGCACAACCACAGCCGAGCTCTGTGATTAAGGCAGATAATCAAGTTAGTTCACACGTTTTAGTTTGTCTTTTTTCTTTACTGTACAAACCCTGCTGCTACATTCTGTGTTACTATTTGAAAAACTGTAGAAAAAAATGTAGAAAAATTGCAAAACTCATGCCCAAATCAGACTGAATCCAAAAATTGCAGTCCTTGCCTTTGTGGCATTTGGTTACTTAATTACATACTTTATAACCTCATTTATTTCTTCCACTGACATGTTTATATACATTTTTATTTAAATGTATGCCTTACCGTGCAGTGTTTTGTAGTTTTAAAACTGTAGGCAATTCCACGTGTATGAACACTGACAAACTGAGGCCGAGATGCATTTATTGAACCGCAACGCACATCTGTGACACACAGATGGAAAAGACATTTCTGACCAATGTTCGCTGGGTGTTAATTGAGCCAGATCCTGGTGATCATGCTGTTATTGTCAATATTTCAATATTAGTCCACACTTGAACATTTATGATTTTGGTTTAAAAAAAACAACAACCTTTAACCAGCTTTTATGCTTCATCAATAAACCTTTTGTGAACACTCTTTTGTGTTTCTACACCACTAAGCTGGTGACAGCCATGTTCAGTGACGATACATCTATCCATCCCATTCCTGATACGTGATCACACTGGCAGAATGTCTTTATATCGGCTTTAATCTATCACTTTGGCGCAAATATTGACTTGAATAATGAACTGATTACATTTTGGGCACTAGTAGTAGTACTGTGACCTCAAAAACATGTTTTAGATTAGATTAGATTAGACAGAACTTTATTGATCCCTTGGACAGGGGCCTCAGGAAATTGAGGTTCCAATAGTGGCACAACACCAAATGTACAGTGTAAGAATAATTACAAGAACATAGACAGTGGTGAAAAAACATGCAGTTGCACTTTGGAAAGTACTAGTAAAAAAAACAAAAAAACAATAAATAATAGGTCATTCCTCAACTGTTTAAAAATGATGATTTGGAAACACTACAGTGTGACATCATAATGTAATACGACTTTTTTGTAACAACACTGTTTTTGTGTTAATATTTATGCAACTGTGTAAAAAAGTAAAGCAGGTAGGAGTTTTTTGTAGTGTAATGTAGCGGCTGTACGTGTGTGTTGTGAATAATTTGCCAAAACACGATCCTCTCTCTTTCCTGGCCATTTATTCTGGCAGAAAACACAATATCCATCTCACACTATCAAGAAAAAAATTTAAAAAAAATCAAAGTTAGCTAACGACACACACCAATTAGACCATGAACATACAATAAAGAACATTGCCATTCAAAAACATGCTCAATCAGCAGGGAGCCAATCATTACACAAACACAACAGTACATAACAATCATTCAAATATAACATAAAATTTTTTTTAAAAAAATGTAAAATAATGACAGGACCAACATGCATGTACTCACCAGGCAGACAGCGTAGCAAAACTGCTGCTATCTGCCTGGGGTGCATGACCCTAGTTTGCAGGGGTGTGGTGTTTAATGTTCCTAAAATAAAATTGTAATTAACACAATAAAACAGTGTGAGATGGCAAGTGGAATCCTAGTCTATATATATTAGGCCTGCGACGGTACATGTATCGAAACGGTTCGGTACATGTACCGAACCGTTTCAGTACACACCTGTTCGGTTCGGTACACAGCTGTACCAAAACGGCACAGTATGTTGACAAAAAGAAAAAGGAACGAAAGACGTTGTTTGATGCGGAACTTTAAATCTGCGCAAGTTTCACATGGACATTTTGAAGGACGGGCATATTGACCCAAAATACCAAATAGCTGCTGATATGAGGTAAAAAAAAACAAAAAACAAAACAAATATGATGTGAACCTGGAAGGAAGAGACTGAAGACCCTTCACCATCAGTCCAGTCCAGTTTGGATCAGTTCAGGTTCAGGTGAAAGACAACAAGGAAAGAGACGTTAATAAGACGGACGTTGTTTGGCCCCTAGGAACTACGGTAGTTCTAAAACACTGACACTAGCTCTGTCTGTGTCTCTCTCTCACGCACGCTGTACAACAGAGGAACAGAACTTGGAGTTGGCCGTTGAAAGTATATAAAAATAAAGTTTCACTTTCGTTTCATGCCAGCGTTAGTTACGTTAGTTATGGACCGGACCGCACCCCCCAGGCTCCGACCAAAAAAAAAAACAACAAAAAAACAACAAACAAACCATCCCCCAGACAAATCTCACCTTGCACACGCACGCACACACACACACACACACACACACTCACACAAAAGTACACAAAGTGGCCTAAACAGTTTGCTAGCTGTCCTAAAATAATTTGGTTCAGTTTGTTGTCAATGTTTCTCTTCAGTTTGTTTAAACAGAATACCAGTTTACCCTCCTGTTAATGTTGCACTTAATGCAGATTTTTTTTGTTGATATTTTTATGCAGAATGTGAACTGATAGAACTGTGATTAAATTTTTTTTGTTTGTTCAAAACTACCTTTCAGGGAAAAGGGCAATACTAATGTTGAAAATACATTTAGTAATATTAATAATTTATTTTATTTTCTATTTGATTTGTAGCAGCAGAATTATAGTATTCCTGTTTTCCTATATTCTATTGTGTCCAAAAATTGGGGGAAAAATGTTCAAAAATTCATGAATGTATTAAAGACATTTTGAGGGGTTTTCTTTCTTCCCGTACCGCACCGAAAAAAACCGAACTATGGCTTTGAAAACCGAAAACGTACCGAACCAAAAATTTTGTGTACCATTACAGGCCTAACATATATATATATATATATATATATATATATATATATATATATATATATATATATATATATATATATATATATGAACTCCGTTATGCTCTGCAAAAATGTATGAACACTATTCAATGTGACTTTTTTGTAACAACATACTGTTTTTGTGTTAATATTTATGCAACTGTGCAAAAAAGTAAAGCAGGTAAGAGTTTTTTGTGGTGTAACATCATGTGCTTGTTTTCTTGTGTCCTCAGGTTTGGTATATGGACAGCTACACCAACAACAAAATAGTCAAAGAGTATAAATCCATCGCTGATTTTGTGGCAGGAGTGGAGTCTAGAACCTACAACCTGCCTTTTAAATGGGCTGGAACCAACCACGTGGTGTACAACGGCTCTCTGTACTACAACAAGATGCAAAGTAACATCATAGTGCGCTACAGCTTTGAGACGGGCCGCGTCGTCACCCAGAGGGCTCTGGAGTCGGCAGGTTTCCACAACGTCTATCCCTACACCTGGGGAGGCTTCTCCGACATCGACCTGATGGCCGACGAGCTGGGCCTGTGGGCTGTGTACGCAACCAACCAGAACGCAGGAAACATTGTCATCAGCCAGCTGAACCCGGACACACTGCAAATCCTCAACACATGGAACACAGAATATTCAAAGAGGAACGCCGGAGAGTCTTTTATGATCTGTGGGACGCTCTACATCACTAACTCCCACCTGACTGGTGCCAAAGTCTACTATGCCTACTCCACTAAAACCTCCACATATGAATATACAGACATTCCTTTTCATAACCAGTACTTCCACATGTCTATGCTGGACTACAACGCCAGGGACCGCGCCCTGTACGGCTGGAACAACGGACACCAGGTCCTGTTCAACGTCACACTTTTCCACATCATTAAAACTGAGGACGACTCTTAAAGGAAGGAAAAAATGGATGGTTTCACCTGAATGTTCTCATCATTTATTACTTTATTGAATCTAACTTTTGAGTTTTATGCATTTACGGTAATTTATGAACTACCATTGAACCATCTGCCTGTTTCCATATGGTTTATTAACAGATATTTATTTAAGTGACAGCACAAAAGCAGAATAGTTTGAGTGCATTTTGAAAACCATTGCAGGTACATTTGGACTAAATGATGGCACTTTAATTAGGCAACTTAAAAAAATAATACAGTGAACATGTAGTCATCTGTGCAGCTTCTCCACCTTTTGTCAAAATGAAAGCTTTTCACATTTCAAGCCTTCATATTTATAATGATTTCCCCTTTCAGTTCTACATTTATTGAAGCCTCTAATTTATTCATATTTTGACTGTGTTCACTAATTGTTCATTTTGTTTCTATTCTTTCTGTGCCATTTATTCATCGTATTCTGCTAATTTATTCCCGCTTTCCACTGCTTTCATTTGGCTTTCAATTTGTCTTTGTACTTTCCCTTTCAAAAACTTGCACTTGACCTTGTACAAGACAATGAAAAACGTGGTGAACCATCATGCACCTGTATAGATACTGTACTTGCCTTTTTTTGTGTTGAAGATTTTCAGTCCTCCAGGTCATGAGGTATCTTAAAGCAAACAGTAAAACTGGTTGCCTGATGTTAGCTTTTTTGTATCTTCAGCTCAGTTTGTATGCCTTATTCAGTGGAGTACTTCTGTAAGCCCAAGGAAAACAGCTCTCGTGCATGAATGTTTGCTATCCTAGTAGCATTTTTATCGTAACTGTATATCTGTGTATTTTGTATTTGCACAACATCCCATTACTCTCCTGTCTAGCTACATTAATGGTAAAGATGCATTTATACAAACCGTACATAACTTTAATAAGCATACATAAATGTAAATAGTAAGTTATACATGACTAAAATAAAGGTATTGTTTTCATTAAAGTTTTGTATTTGTTTCTAAAAGGAAGGAAACTTGAAATGTGAGGAGGTTCATCACTCCAAGGATGAACTTTATATGGTAACATACACACACAAAATGTAAAAATGTTAACATGAGTAACGCATCTGCAGCGCAAAGTGACTCTGAACGTCTCTGGCAATGCATCTCAGGCAGAACAGAACAGACAGGACAGTCGATCGACATAAAGTATTATGCACACTCTGCAGGACGGAGTTTGTTTTTTTTTCACCGAAGCACTTCCAGTTTAAAATACCATGTGAAGCATATGTTAGTTGGGGATTCTGCTAGCACTTTGGCTAACGTGTCACCCAGTTTGCAACACACACATTAAGTGCATATTCCCTTCTTTCTTGAGTCTGTTGCTCATGCAAAATGAAACACGATTAATATAAATTAAACATGAATGATATTTAATTGTGATTAAATTAATCCACAGCAACCCTGTGATTAATCTGATTAAAAATTTGAATCCTTTGACAGCACTAAAAAAAAAAAAAAAAAAAAAATATATATATATATATATATATATATATATATATATATATATATATATATATATATACATATATACATACATACATACATACAGGGTGGGGAAGCAAAATTTACAATATTTTGAGGCAGGGATTGAAAGACAGTGTATGACCAATTAGTTTATTGAAAGTCATGAGAATTTATTTGCCACAAGAAAATTGACATAATAGAAAATGTTTTTATTCTATGTGTCCTCCTTCTTTCTCAATAACTGCCTTCACACGCTTCCTGAAACTTGCGCAAGTGTTCCTCAAATATTCGGGTGACATCTTCTCCCATTCTTCTTTAATAGTATCTTCCAGACTTTCTCGTAATAGTTTTACTCATAGTCATTCTCTTCTTTCCATTCTAAACAGTCTTTATGGACACTCCAACTATTTTTGAAATCTCCTTTGGTGTGACGAGTGCATTTAGCAAATCACACACTCTTTGACGTTTGCTTTCCTGATTACTCATATGGGCAAAAGTTTCTGAAAAGGTATGGATAATAGTGTTAGGTATGATTATGACAGCAATATATGTTTGGTTTCAAAACAACTGATGTAGTGCCTGCTGAGAAAAAAAACAACTAAATGTTCATTGTAAATTTTGCTTCCCACCCTGTATATATATATATATATATATATATATATATATATATATATATATATATATATATATATATATATATATATATACACACACACACACACACACACACACACACACACACACTCACACCATTAAACCCAAACCCATTTAACCCAAAATTTTGCACATGCATTGAAAGTGATGGACAATTTTTACATTTTATAGACATGTTGGGCAAAATGACTCAATGGCCATCCAATATGGTATCTAATATGGTATCCAATTTGGTAGGCACATGTATGAGGTCCGATGTAGAAAAAAGAAAAGCACTCGGAGAGCTCAGACCTCCGCCAAGACAGATCTGCCCCCCCCCCCCCCCCCCCCCCCCCCCCCAATCACCACCAAAATTTAATCATTTCTTCCTTGTGCCAGTATCAACATTTCCTGAAAATTTCATGAAAATCCATCCATAACTTTTTGAGTTATCTTGCTAAAAAACAAACAAACAAACACGCACGCTTGCACACAAAGCAAAGCGATGACAATACCTCCTGGCGGAGGTAATAAGGAAGGTAATATGGATGGAAGTAACATTTCACTTCTTTGTACAACATCTAAACATCTGTAGATGTCTCTTGGGCCACATGAATGTCAACCCAACACTCACAAAGGTGTGAAGGCCCACACATTGCTGCTTGCAGCTTTATGTCAGGTTATGACTACGTGCAGTGGTTCATTTATGTTGAGTTTATTCACAATGAACTAGTTATCGTATGAACTGACTAGTTTTTGCTTTTATTTAGTTTTAGTGTTGGCTTTTCTACACCAGAAAGAGTTAACACGAACTCTGTATAAGTTATAAACAAATGAGTAAGAAATGTGACTGCAATGCCCAAGATGCATTTCAGTAAATCACCAATCACAGAGCTTCATGTTCTCCAGTTTATTCTGTTGTCTGAGCTGAAGCCAAAGATAGTCTGGTTGGTTTAACTATTGATGAAAACATAACAATAACATGCAGCTAATTAGGCAAAGCTTTAATTACATGTCGGTTCCATAATTCTCCAAATGTTTGCAGCAAAAATGTTGATGTTCATCAGAGTGGATGTCTTCATTTTGTTTGTTATTTGTTGTTTTGTGGTTAAGCTTCAAAACAGACTGTAGAGCCGCTGTAGATGGATCTCAACTGTTGCAACATCTCAGACTGTCACTTGTCTCACCTAATGTTTATTTAGTTAATTTTAGATATTATGTCTAGTCTAGTCTAAACTAGTCTATGAATACGACGCTAAAGCTCATCACATCTGATTGTTACGGAACCAACAGTTTTCACCAGTGAGCTATTAATTCAGTGAATGATCAGTGAGTGATCCACTTCTCCCACTGGACTCCATTCAAACAGATCAGACTTTGGTCTCCTTTATCAGCATTCAGCTCCTTCTTACAATGTACCATTGTGCAAAACCTGTAAGAACCTGTAAGAAGTACCTTTTTTTGGTTGATGTTTGTCTTTTTAAAGCAGTTCCAAAAGCATCACTCTCTTCAAAGACAAGCTTTCATGTTTTCTGGGTAAGGAAGAGGTCATGATTATCTCAAATTTAAGTCACACTCTGCATTTTATTGCAGTGAATAAAAACATTGTGCTTAGTTTTTTGTTGGCTCACAGCACTACTCAGTAAATTTCCCAAGGCTTTCCTTCAGAAATCTAATTCTATTCACTTGTAGTACCACCTGTAAATGTGAGGAACCCAAAACTAGAAGTGGGAGAACTGTTGTCATGTAAACCAGTGCTACACTCTGCACCACTCTGAATTTTCTTTTCAGTATTTATTTATTTAGTTACAGGACAGTGTATCGGCATTAGCTGCAAAGAACAAGATGCATGCACTAGATTTAGTAGAGAAGCTAATTTCTGTCTGTTGTCCTGGACAAACGACCAACTTAATAAAACATCATATTTTGATGCCAACATAAAGGTTTTGATTAGGGATGTAACGATATGAAAATTTCATATCACGGTTATTGTGACCAAAAGGATCACGGTCATCAGTATTATCGCGGTATTGTTGAAACTGTGCTCAAAATGTTCAAAAAGTATTAATACACACACTGAAATAATTTAACCAAGTTGTGTTTTGAAAAAAACAAAACAAAACAAAAAAAAAAACAAATAAAATAATTGGCACAATGTAATTTCTCTTGGCAGAAACATTCAAATATTAGTGGTCTGAACCTATTTTGTCCATTTTTCAGTACTTTTTTTTGCCTTTATATATTATATAAACAAATGTTTACTATACCCATGTTTGGTATCTGTTTTTTCAGCACAACTTCATCTATTTCTTCTGTCTATTATTTTTTCTCTTTAACCTACTATAAAAATATAAAAGCCCAGAAAACACAAAAAAAATATATAAAATCCGATTTCAAAAATGTATATAATTTATCGCATAAATAAAACAAAGATGCTTAACGAACCTTTTCAAAGATTTTAAAAGTGAACATTGGTTCCAAATATTAGGTATATAAAATTAAAATTTTAATAAATTAAAACTTCACTCAAATATTTGACATAAAAGGATATCTTTACATAGGCGTTTTCTTTGGAAAAGTGCGGTAATCAAACACGGTTATCATGATAATTAGAATTCAAACAGTACTAGAAGCATTCGGAGAGCGCAGACCTCCGCTAAGGCTGATCAGTGCCCCCCCCGTGGGCCCCCCCACCCCCGATCACCACCAAAATTTAATCATTTCTTCCTTATCCCATTTCCAACAAACCCTGAAAATTTCATCCAAATCTGTCCATAACTTTTTGAGTTATGTTGCACACTATCGATCAGTGGCCCCCACTTGTGGGCCCCCCCACCCCTGATCACCACCAAAATGTAATCATTTCTTCCTTATCCCATTTCCAACAAACCCTGAAAATTTCATCCAAATCTGTCCATAACTTTTTGAGTTATGTTGCACACTAACGGACAAACAAACAAACAAACCCTGGCAAAAACATAACCTCCTTGGCGGAGGTAAATATTAACCGTTGGCAGTTTCACCACGGTTTATTGTTATACCGGTAATCGTTACATCCCTAGTTTTGATGGAGAAGTATGAAATACCAAAAATGTTTAAACATTTTTCATTAAATCTCTGAAGAATTACTGTGCTGATACTTTTTTAGACTTACAATTGCATTTAGTAGAACCTTTTCTCAACTCACCCACAAGTTCAAACATTTTTATTCTTGTTCTCTCAAGACAGCAATGCATCATCAGAAGTCATATAACAGATTGTAAAGCTGCTCTGTGGAGACAACCACCATTAAGCATGAGCACCCAGGCACAAAACACAACACTTTACTGGCCGTCTGTTAATGACTCTGATGAATAAAACTGAAATATGAGTGGATACAACCCAACAAGAGTGGAACTCAAACAAGTCAATGTAACCCACAGATAAGAGAAAGCCTACTCAGAAGCCACTTGTTCTGAAATAAACAATTAATGGAAGATTATTTTGATAAGAATTAGATAAGAGGTCAATGGTAAACAGTTACAGTCAGGGAAAAAAAAGCAGTTCATTATGAAGCCATGGCCATTCTTGGTCTGTCAGATTTGATCTTAGCATTTCTGTGAGGTTAATGAAGGAGGCAAATCTTGGTCTAAAAATGTACATCTTTCCAAGCAGTCTAATAAGATTTGACGCCGACAAATATAAACAAGTGAGATGTCAAAACAAATGATGGCATCTCTGCTTGTTTCAAGAAGAAAACTACAGTTGTATGACATGAAACTTGTTGAGATTCACACTAGTGTGTTGCCGGTCTGACCCATGTGGACCTCCCTCATTAGAGGCTTTTCTCTGTAAGAAGCATGCTTGCAGGCTGTATCTGTGATGACCTTGGACTTTTTCCCACCGGTAATCAGCTCTCAGTCTCCATACACTGCACATACTCTACATTTATATACAGGCATGAAGGGCATAGATGCATGTAGCAGACGCACAGACCACCCACAGCTCAGTGTGTGACAGGCTGGATGGCCATTGTGGGTGTTGTGAAAACCTCCTCCAGGTCGGATCAATGCGGGTCAGAAAGACAGGAAGTGTCTCAAAGGTTAGAGAATCAGCCGCACCATCTCCATGCCTTAGGAAACACAGTATGGATCTGCCAAGATATTGATCCCCACAGTGCGCTGGTGTCAGCATCTCATCATGCATCAACAGCTGGCTGCAGCGCCGAGAGCCATTTAATAATCTCAAATCACTAGAATGTTGATGTATGTAATGTTACACTTGAACAGTAGGTAAAAGTGGTGCTCTTACATTAAAGGACAGGTACATCTGCTCGCTGTGGCCACCTGAAGAGCTGCTCTGAGCTAAAGTTCAGCGAATCCACATCCACATGATGATCCACATCCCTCCCACGGTCCAAAATCAACTTTAGTATTGATTTATATTGTAAGATACACTGTAAGTACAACTGAGCACGTTCAGATAAACTTTTTAATGACTCATACTAGTGGACATTAGAGCCTGACCCATATGGGATTTTTGGGGCCGATGCTGATACTGATATTGGGGCTAAAAAAAGCCGATATCCAATATATCAGCCAATATCTGATATTGGCCGATAACTGATATATTGGCCGATATATGAAACAAGAACACTGATCTACACAGGATATAATAATCTTTTATCAGATAATTGTGGACAGGTGGATAAACAGTTGCATAAATCTTCATTTATCACACAAATATAATTTACACAACTTTCAAATGCAAACTATGCAATCACAAAAATAATTAGAGCAAAATTACCACAAAATTATGTTTTCACTCACAAATTTTGATGTGTCTGTCTCATAGCACTACAACTTCCCATGTGGACTAAGGGCTAAACTGAGCATGTGCAGAGTGAATTAGGTGAGTCCTAAGATGTTCCTGATTGGAGCAATTGCAAGAGTTACAACTGACCCGTGGTACAACTGTTCCTACACTAGTAATACCCAGGCGTGCCTTCAGAATGAAACTGTGAGGTAGACAGGAAGCGCACGGACATGATTTTCACTGCGGGGGGGTAGCAGTCCATCCTTGTCACAGCACGCAAGCGGGGATGGGGGGTGGGGTGTTGCTCCATGATTATGTAACTGTGTGGGGGGGGTGATAGCGTCATTGTCCGAGCAGGAGTGAAAGTGAAATTAACTCGCTTTATTGTTCCTCTAACTCTTCAGGCAGCACACACACAGGAGCAGCGAGCAACAGAATCTCCGCGCAGCAAAAAAGTTAATACATCGGCTACATACTGGCCGATGTTGATTAATTGGTGATACGCTACAATCGGCCCGATTAATTGGTCGGGCTCTAGTGGACATCCAGGCAAGGATGTCCTCTCTCTCCAGCCCTTTTTTATAATATTCATTGAATCATTTGCTGCAGTAATTCATCAAAGTCTAAACATTACAGGAATCCAGACACCCACTTTGCACCATAAAATCAGCTTATACGCAGATGACGTATTACTTTATTTGCAACAGCCACATACATCCCTAACAGCAACTATCAAACTAATAAAAACATTTTCAAATATCTCAGATTACTCCAGTAAATGTCACAAATCCACAATCTGACCTGCCCCACCTATACCCCTGTGCACAAGTACACCACTTACCTGGGCATTAACATATCCTCCAGGCTGTCAGAGCTGTTCAATCTCAACTACACACCACTTTTTAAATCAGTCACTGAAAACCTCTTGCATAGGATGTATCTCCCGTTATCCCTTATCAGCCAAAGAGCAACAGTCAAAATGTTTAGCCTCCCAAAAATAAACTTCTTGTCAACATGATTACAATTCACCCAGCCCCATCCTGGTCCTAATGTGTCGACTCAATAATATCAAAATTCTACTGGCAAAACAAAACTCCCAGAATAAAACTATCAACATTAGAAAAATCCATATCACAAGGTGCACTGCAAAAATCTATATCTTTTTTCATTTCAAGTCAAGATATCTCATCACACTTAAAATAAGACAGTCACCTAAAAAGTAACTTTTCAGTGAGATATAAGAACTTTTTTTTAAACAATAGATCTCAAAAATCTTATTTCAAGAAATCTTACCAAGATAATTTTCACTTGTTCCATTGGCAGATTTTGTTTTGCTTGAATTTAGCAAAAAAAAAAAAAATCTTGAATTAAGCAAAAACAATCTGCCAAGGGAACAAGTGAAAATGATCTTGGTAAGATTTCTTGAAATAAGAGTTTCAAGATCTATTGCCTGAAAAATAAGTTCTCATATCTCACTTACAAGTTACTCTTTAGGTCAGTGTTTCCCAACCACTGTGCCGTGGCATGTAAGTGTGCCGTGAGAAATCATCAGGTGTGCCGTGGAAGATTATCCAATATCACCTGATTGGTTCTGTAAGCAGCAGCATGATATAGATACATACGACTGCACACACCAATGATCCACTCTACAACAACAGTCTCCTGGTTCCCTTTGCAAAATGAAAGTGAAAGTAAACTGGCCTGATGTGGTGCGTTCTGTTGATAAAGCCCCCCCTCACTAGTGATGTGCGGATTAGCGGGTAACCCACGGGTATCGGGTTGGAGCCCGGGAGATATTCCTCCCATACTATTATATGACGGACCTCAATCCGTAAACCAGGGGGTCCATCCAAGGGGGTTGCTGACTCACCCCTCTCAGCTTTCTTGTTCCAAACACCCCACAGCAAAGTTGCCCATGCACCCCCGAGGTGCCCCCCCACCCCTCCCTGGGAGAGTGTCCGATGACTGCTGCCAAGGGGTTCCCCATTCAGGAAAACAAAGTTATTTCAGTTCTGTTCCCTTTCTCCACAACCTATCTATGTGAGGTGGGTTTTTCAAGCATGATATAAAGATGAAAAAAGAGAGAGACTCAGTGCTGTTGAGGAAGATTCGTGTATGTCTTTCTTCAATTCTTGCAAGAATATCAGCTTTGTGTTCAACTAAACAGGCCCAGGTTTCACACTGAGGAAGTAATTTGAGACTAGATTTGCATTATATTTCAATACATAAACTTTTTGTGACATTTTTGTTTGGTGGTGTGCCTTGGGATTTTTCTAATGTAAAATATGTGCCGTGGCTCAAAAAGGTTGGGAAACACTGCTTTAGGTGATTACGTCTGATAAGGGTGATGAGATATTTTCACTACAAATGAGAAAAATACACTTGATAAGATTTGGATTTTTGCAGTGTGGACTTGCTGCACCAAACTTTTTCCACTACTCAATAGCAATTCAAGTGCAATACATTTTTTAATGAACCCACCCACAACAGCTCAATTAAACGTCACCCATGCTTCGAATTTTTAACAATATCTTCAGCACTAACAGCCAGGTGGAAATGTCATAAAATCACTAATACCACCTTAACACCATCTAACTTCATACTCATGTGGAATAACCTCGATCTCCTACTAGACAAGAAACCCATACACTTTCACACATGAGCAGAGAGAGGCGTCACACACCTACAACATATCATCCAAGACAACAAACTGGTCTTATTTCCACACCTGGTCCAGAAGTTTGGCATGAGGAGCACACAATATCTGGAATACCATCAACTCAAATCTCTGATCCAAAAACTATATAATGTCAGAAATATTCATCTCACCCTTTCCTTTCCTGTTTCAACAAGGGATGTAACGATTACCAGTATAATGATAAACCGCGGTAAAATTGCTAACAATTAGTATTACCGTTTAAATTCTAATTATCATGATAACTGTGTTTGATCACCGCACTTTTCTGGAGAAAACGCCCATGTAAAGATCTGCTTTTATGTCAAATATTTGAGTATAGTTTTAATTTATTACAATTTTAATTGTATATACCTAATATTTGGAACCAATATTCACTTTTAAAGTCTTTGAAAAGGTTTGTTAAGCATCTTTGTGTTATTCATGCAATAAAGTATATACATTTTTCATTTTACTTTTTTTTTTTTTTTTTTTTTTACTTTTTTTGTGTTTTTTGTCCTTTTATGTTTTTATAGTAGGTTAAAGTGAAAAAAAAAATAATAGGCAGATGTTATAAATGAAGTTGTGCTGAAAAAACAGATACCAAACATGGGTATAGTAAACATTTGTTTATATAGTATATAAAGGCAAAATCAAAAGTACTGAAAACCGGCCAAAATAGACTAAGACCACTAAGGGTTAATATTTGAATGTTTCTGCCAAGAGAAAGTGCATTGTCCCTATTATTTTATTTGTTTGTTTTTTTTTTTGTTTGTTTGTTTGTTTGTTTTAAACACAACTTGGTTAAATTATTTCAGTGTGTGTATCAGTACTTTTTGAATATTTTGAGCACAATTTCAACAATACCGCGATAATACTGATAACCGTGATAATTTTGGTCACATTACCTTTGATATGAAATTTTCATATTGTTACATCCCTAGTTTCAACACTAATAAATATCAAATCAACAAAAAAAAACTAATGGCTAAAATATATGGAATCATAATACAGTCAGACAGAAATATGGCAATACCTCATGATAAATGGGAAAAAGACATAAGAACTGGAACCAAATCTGCAGTAACATCTACAATATGTCTGACAATGCAAACTTGCACCTCATTCAAAACACAGTTCTACACAGAACTCACCTTACAGGACAGAAAAAGGCTAAATTTGCTTCAAACACAAACACATGCACTAACTGCACACAAAAATCCACTGACACCTACATCCACACTCTATGGTTCTGTCCACCTGTCTCCCAGTTCTGGAGGCAGGTGACAGACTCAGTCTCTGACCTCTTGGACTGCTCATCCCTCACTCCCCATCACTCTGCCTACTGCGAGACATTTCAGCTTTAACCCTGGATCCATCAAACAATACATTTGTCATCGTGGCCCTAACCATTGCCAAGAAAACCATACTCATTAACTGGAAAACAAACAACAAAATCAACCTTATTTAAAGGAAAAATCTTCTTCTAGACCACATCTGCATAGAACAGTCATTCACACCCACAAAGACCAACACAGCAGAACCCCCCTTCAACTGGAATCCCCTCATCAGCTGAAATTTACTTAGGGGGTCAAATGAGTGGCCATTTTTGTCAAAAAAAAAAAAAAAAAAAAAAAGTTGTAAGAAATGCATAGAACTGTGTTGAAATAATCCATTTGTGCACAGACTACTGATATTTGACAGTGGAAGCTATATTTTCAGAAATATTGGATTTTGAATAGCACGTGTATGTGAAAACTTTTGCTGGTGGACAGACGTGACATTACCCATGATGCTCTGGTCAGTACCAGTACTTTATTAGTAATAAACTTAGATACTTGCTGTTGCTAATAATCCTCTTATTCATAAATGTTAGTATTGTGGATCTAAAACAATAACAGCTGACACAAAAACACAAAATGTGTCAGTGGACGGATGTGACATGGTTGTTACAGATCCCATCATACTGATGCTCGGCAGCCATGTCACCGTTTCCACAAATGATCCCTGTGCAAAAACTAGGATCAGAATTATTTATTGTATAGTTTATCATCATACGAAAGAGGAAATAACAATATAGAATTGTTATTTCTTTATAAAAATGCTTATTATTAGAAAACTGTTGATTTAAAAAGTGAGGTGTGACATTCTTAATGTATGTATTGGCGTAACATAAGCAGGATGGATCAGCACCATACTCCATATTGCAACCTGTCAAAATAAAACATGTGATATGTAGGATAGAATCTGGTAAGAAAAACTGGGGAATCCAATAGAATAGAATATTTGTTTTTCAGGTAAATTCAGTTCAAATATAACTTGGCCATTTGTGACATGAAAATATAGCATTAATTGTGATGAAATTGGACATTTTTGAGCTGAAAACATAGTTCATATGACCATCAACATGCTGCAACAGAACTGAAATCCTGTAAATTTGCATAACTTGCATTTACCAACACAAAGTTCCTTTGGGGATTCACTTATATTGATTTCTTATGCACAAAGACAGAAATAAGACCTCTAAGCAAATTTTAGCCATCATACACTTCCTGCAAAACCGACCTTTTCATCCCATTTTTTCCTAATTATTATTATTATTATTATTATTATTATTATTATTATTATTATTATTATTAATTTATTTAATTATTACTATGAATTGAAACTCTGTCCTGTGTGTGTCTACATTTTTGTCCTTTATTATTACTCTGTCATTACTCTAATTTATCATTTTTGTCTATTATAATTATTTTTCTATTCTTATTATTCTTACTTTTCATATCATTTATGATTATATCAGTTTGCTTAACTACACACCCCTACATCTCAATTAACTATACACACACATTACATCATTTCTCTACCACTCGCTTATTCTTTCTTCCTTTTCTCTATCTGAGATATTCTTTCCATTTCTCTTTTTAGTTTTCTTCAATTTATTTATTCATTTATTTATTCATCATTCTTTTACAGCTCCTTTCTGTTTTCTGGAAATTATGTTCATATTATTTTCTGAATAGGTTTTTTTTTTATAGAATTATTATATAATTATACATATAATTACATACAAGGTGGTTACTGACCAAGGTGAAATGCACTACCCAGCCAAATGAGCAGACCTTCTCCTAACTAGGTCAGAGGGTTGCACTGAAGGAGCAGGAAGTGAACATGCTTGGCTGTCAGCAGCTGAGCTCAAGTCCTTGGCCTTACCACCTCCAAAACCAAAAAAAATATAGACATCTAGAAAATTGGAGTGTAAAAATAATAATGGGAAAAAAAGGCTGTCACTATTATTGTATTTGGTGTTATTGATTTTAGTTTATTTTTTGTTTTTTAATCCTTAATTTTCTTTCTCTACTATTATTTAAACCCTCTTACTGATTTCTCATTTGTGTATACTCATCTCTTTTGACCCTTTTACTTCTTTAAATGTCAGTTTTGTTTTATTCTTTCTTCTGTCTCCACCTGAATATGCCCCCAACCTGCACAAAATAATCCTAAATAATGACACACACACACACACACACACACACACACACACACACACACACACACACACCTGTAAATAGCCCTCTGTTTGCACCCGTCTTTGTTTTGTCTTGTGTCTATGAACTTGTATGTCTTGAAGTCTATGAATTAGTGTGCCATATGTTTTGTCTTGTATTTTTTGTTATCCCCATTACAATGTTTGTCTAGCACTAAATTAAAAAAAAAAAAAAAGATGACCACTTAAGTTCAAAACACTGAGTTGACTAAAAACATTTTTCCTAGTTGTGTTGGTTATAAAAAGGAGCCCTGGGACAGGCCTAAAGTAGTTCACTACAGAACACTTCTCTTTTCTTTTTGTAAGTGAACTCTGTGGATACTGAGCACGTCTTATTACTGACCACATGCACCCTGTTTGTTATGCGGATTAATCAACACTGGACAAGTTTGCCGGGCCTGGTTACAGTTACTATGATTAGATGGTTTCCGCAAGGACCTGTTTACCCTATGAGTGTTGTCGACAGGCTGTGTGTGTTCATGTGTGTTTGGAGTACACTGATGGTACAAAATGTTCTAACAGTAAGAAGTGTTTAGTGGCTAAAATTTGCTTAGACGTCTTAGTTCTGTCTTTGTGCATAAGAAATCAATATAAGTGAATCCCCAAAGGAACTTTGTGTTGGTAAATGCAAGTTATGCAAATTTACAGGATTTCAGTTCTGTTGCAACATGTTGATGGTCATATGAACTATGTTTTCAGCTCAAAAATGTCCAATTTCATCACAATTAATACTATATTTTCATGTCACAAATGGCCAAGTTATATTTGAACTGAATGTACCTGAAAAACAAATATTCTATTCTTTTAGATTCCCCAGTTTTTCTTACCAGATTATATCCTACATATCACGTTTTATCTTTACAGGTTGCAATATGGAGTATGGTGCTGATCCATCCTGCTTATGTTACACCAATACATACATTAAGAATGTCACACGTCACTTTTTAAATCAACAGTTTTCTAATAATAAGCATTTTTATAAAGAAATAACAATTCTATATTGTTATTTACTCTTTAGTATGATGATAAACTATACAATAAATAATTCTGATCCTAGTTTTTGCACAGGGATCATTTGTGGAAACGGTGACATGGCTGCCGAGCATCAGTATGATGGGATCTGTAACAACCATGTCACATCCGTCCACTGACACATTTTGTGTTTTTGTGTCAGCTGTTATTGTTTTAGATCCACAATACTAACATTTATGAATAAGAGGATAATTAGCAATAGTAAGTCTATAAGTTTATTCCTAATAAAGTACTGGTACTGACCAGAGCATCATGGGTGATGTCACGTCCGTCCACCAGCAAAAGTTTTCACATACACGTGCTCGTACACGTGCGTGAAATCCAATATTTCTGAAAATAGAGCTTCCACTGTCAAATAATATCAGTAGTCTGTGCACAAATGTATTAGCATTATTTCAACACAGTTCTATGCATTTCTTACAACTTTTTGTTTTTGACAAAAATGGCCACTCATTTAACCCCCTAAGGAAATTTTCGCCTTTAGGTAAAAGTACTGTTGTAGACATTATGAACATTGTAAAAATACTGCACTACAAATTAAAGTTCTGGAGTCAAATCCTTAATTAAAGGAAATTACATTTTTTTTTTTTTTTTTACACAGTTGTATTTTGAGCCAAATGTAAAGTGTAAAGTCAAAGTAGTTTTTGGGCAGTAAACGCTCTGGGTCAGTGCTTTCCTATTACGTGATAATTTAGAAGAGAACTTTTATGGGTCCAATTAAATGAATGTTACATTTTGCCGCTGTAAATGTATGAGTGACCCATGTACCAACTTTTGAGATGAGATAAAAAAAAAAATACAATAGAAATGTTATTGATTTTTTGACAAATCATTTTCCAGCAAATCCATTACATCCAACACAGTTTTTAAAAAATTCATTAAGTTTAAGGACACAGAGAGTTTAAACTCAACCCATAAAAGAAAATCAACACTTGTGTGGTTGTCACTGAACTGGAATCATGAAAAACTGCAATAAAGTAAACTAAAACTATCAAGCAATGTCATGGAGTAAAAAACAGGCGATTTGATTCTAAAGTTGAATTAAGTTGAAGAATCAGTTTTTTCATTGAAACACGTGTTTTTCCAGTTCCCGCATATTTTCGCAACTTCACTCATTTTTGGCAAATTCTTGCTTTTTCACCACATAAAATCACATAAACATAATCAAGGATTTTTGCCCTCACTTTTCTGGGGGGACTTAAATATCCACCAGTCACCAAAAGCATATATGTAAACTGTTTAATACCTGTTGATCCATTAATCCTATCAATACATGTAAATAATTGTTGTAAAATGTAGTTTGTCATCATTTCATGGTCATTTGGACGTTCAGAGGCTCTGAAGTGACATTGATTCACCAGTAAAACCAGTGGAGTTTGATCAATTACAGTGGATGGAGGGACTTGTTTTTATGTTCAGTTATTGATATCTTCATTGAAATACTCACTTATTTTTCAGTTTTCTCTGTTTTTTATATAATAACCCTCAACTTTATTCTGAGCTTTTGTGAACATCTATATGATCAGTAAATAAAATATAGGAAAATACCTGATTTATACTGAAAAAACCCCAAAGAATACAGAAGATAATATTAAAATAAATGGTGATAAATCACCTAAGAAATGTTAAATATAGAGAAAAATTCATTTGGAAAGTGACACAAAAGTAACACTGGGTTAATATGGGTTATTATGTTTCAGTGCATTCAGTTTGTTAATCCTAACTAATGCAGTGAGTAGCTTCTCATTTCTTAACCATCAGTTTGATACAGAGCATTAGTGATGTGACGTTCACGAACAAATCGAATCTTTTGAACGGGTCTTTGAAATGAATGATGGGAACAGAGTCTTTGTAAAGAGCAATTCATTTTTTTTTTTTTTTAAGGAGGGAGTGTCCGATTGCCTGTCAATTTAGCGTCACTGGGGAGGCACTGGGCAGGAGGAGAATGTTCGAGAAGAAGAAAAAAGAGTGCTTTCACACTGCGCATGTCTCATGGCAAAAAGTTAGCAAAAAAACAACAGTATGAAGCGTGAGGTGAGCATACATGAGGAGGCGGAGCTGGAAGACTGGTTGAAACCGGAGAAAAGTTTGAGAGTGAGTGAGTGACCACCTGTGAGTAATGAGCCAAAGAAAAAGGAGGAGTATTTGGATGCACTTTTCAGAAAGAAAAGATGGGCATGCAACTTGCAATATTTGCAAAAAATATATATATCTTTCAAGTCTGGGTCAACGAATAATGTGCACCGCCATTTGAAAACTCAGCACCCGACTGTACTTGTGGAACAGCTCAGGCGAAATGTCACAGTCACAGATGATACGAATTCTACAATTGAAAGTGACAATGATTGTGCAAGTGTGTTGTCGGCTTCTTCAGCTGTCGCATCAGCGCCTTCTCCGTCAGGTATTGTTCAGTCGGACCGTGAAAGTATTGCTTCTGCTACATAATATTGCAAAATAAGATAATATTTACTGCCGGGCCAATTAAACACCTTTAAAATGTAATGTCAATCATCACATGTAGCCTATTTAGTCATTAAAACATTGGCGTTTCAAAATAATGCAAAAAACATAAAGGAGCCGGTCTTCTGAACGGCTCTTTTCAGTGAACGGCTCCTGATTGATCGGCTCCCTTCAAAGAGCCAAAAGTTCCATCTCCACAGAGCATAGAAAGTAAGGTCCGATGAGTCCAGATTGACCCTGTCTCACTGTAATGGGTGCATCAGGGCAGATGAAGTGATTACCCATCATGCCTAGTGTCTAGAGTACAAGCCTGTGGGGGCAGTGTTATGATGTGGGTTTGATCAGGTCTAGGTTCAGCAATGTTATGTGTTCATAAAATGACAGAAATAAATGCTAGGACATTCCAAAAGACTGAAACCATCCAATAATAAATGTGTGTCATAATCAGAGCTAAAGGTAGTCCAGTGGAATATTGGACTGTGGGACTGTTTTTGTTGAGGCAGGGGAAAACAAAGCCATGCAGACACATCAGTCACTTTACTCTAACTTTAGTCTGCTTGGATTGGATTTTTCTTTGTTTCGAGTACACAGATGCAGAGGCAGGAACAGGAAGCTATTAGAGTTTTGATCTGCTTGTTCCCCAGTTTAACATTAATTGATCGCTCAGTCTCCTGTTGTGTGTGTTTTCACCATTAGTTTATATAGAGGGTCAGCTATGTTTGTCTCTGCAAAACTGTCAGCCTTGTGTTTGTGTGCAGTCTGCAGCCTGTAGTCGGGTAAACAGTATAACGATCATAACAATGATCTGTTGTGTGGATGCTTTGCTTTTTTATTGAAAATTATTTCCACATACTTTAAGATAAGGTGGCAATAATATGAATGCATTCCAGTCATTCTTAATAGCCTCTAGATGTCATAAAAATGTAGAGCACATAAAAGCTGATGAAGTATGGGGACTGCAGTATATTACTGTATATACTGTCAATGGTAACATTGATATCTGAGCTTATTTTGTAAGAAGTCACATAATGTTTGAATAATCACTTGAACAAACAGAAACTCAGCTTGACTTCACGCCATTAGGATGGGCCTTATGAAAGAAATAGAGCATAACACAGCACCGAGATAAACATGCAGGGAGCTCACAAATACACCCCACCGGGAAATGATTTAGACATAAAGACCCTCCTGGGGGTGCGTGAACATAAGAGAAAAGCAAATAAGGCTATACTGGGACAAACACTTGGATATTCTAAATGCTGTAAAATGGCCTACAGGCTATTGAGTGTTGTATGTAAGTGGTCAGCTGACACAGCAGGTTATAATACATGGATGAAACAAATGTATCATTGGCGTAAGATGTTAAAGATTTTTTTTTTTTTTTTTTTTTTAATCTCTGTGAATAACACAGTCTGAGCACTGTAGGTGTTAAGTTTCTATCCATGTGTCTCTGGAATTTAACGTTGCTTGGCAACACCTTGGTTTCACATTTGTTTCCTGTCAGCTATTGATATTAAATTAACCAAGTCCACAACAGGAAATAAACCCAGACCCATTTAGTACACTCAGTGTGAAAGAGGCTCCTCAAATGAAAGTGACGTGGTGCATAAACGCAGAATGCAACTATTGTGTGGTTTGTTTGCAGAGAGCTATTACCCAGCAGCCAAAGGAGGAATGCATTACTGTACCCTGGTCCATTTGATGTCATTTATGAGCAGCAGCTGGGAACCCATCCTTATTATTATGATAAACATTAACATCAGTGTGGATGATTTTAGTTGTCAGGTTAACTCTGTTAAAACCAAATGAAAAATCTTAGCTTCAGTAGAAGTGTTAAATGTGTCGAACCATGGCTAAACAGAAATAAAACGCATTTCTGATGCTGATAAGTGATAGTATATGATGCTACAAATCATCCTGACAGTTGTGAACTACTGCTTTAATACGAAGGAGATAAAGCTGTGTCATGTTATTATTGGATGGGATTCACATACTGTACTCCATGTTGGATTGGAATGGAATTTTCAGTCCCTGTGCCAATTTCCGACCTTCATGAAAATGGTGCTTTTCAAAAACATCACTTCAGTTTTTCAGGTCTCTTCTCTTATGCAATCGAGGCACGTCCAAAGGCAGAGAAAAAACAGTTTGAGTTCAAGGTAGAGCCACAGACTGATGACTCTAAAACAAGCCAACTGTGGTGATTGAAGTCATTAAAGTTAACAGCCACTGGAGGCAGGCAACACTTGGAGTTTACATTTAAAACAGGACTATAACAAGGCTAGATTTAACCCCGATACGTGGGTACACACTTTATGCATTACCCTTTATAATTACCTTGCATGACAATTAAGCAAGGTGCTGATTTCACCCAGTTGTGCCTATGCGTGTGACCTGCTAAACTTCATCGTGATGAAACGTGGTGGGTTTATTGACTGAGTGAACATGTAGAAGTGACTTTGTTTTGATGCTTTTAGCACAGGAATTAACAAAGAGCCACAAAAAAGCTTTGGCTTATTATAAGAGATGGGCTTTTTTTTTTTTTTTTTTTTCTGGTGCAGAGTTTGCATCTCATCACAGATGTATTTTATTATGTTTTCATTGCCATTGGGTCTGTGCTGTGAGTATATATCTGCGCCTGTAACTCAACAACTACTGCACATTTCTGTTACTTTTACATGATGTTTGTCTGTCCTATATCTTGGTCCAACTAGAAGATGGACTAAATGATTCTTCAACATTGAGACATAGGTAACTGTTTAACATTTTTGGGATTTTTTCAGAAATGAAGGCCTTTATTGCTCTGACAAGTCCCAAAGTTGCTGCATATGTAATCATAGTCAATGCTAACTAAACCCAGAAGACGAGGAAGGACATATCATTAGCCTCATAGCATAAGTGCCTAACTCATACACAAATGGAACAAGCTAGTTTGGTTTAAATTGTCATATTTGCTTCCAACATGCCTCAGAGATGGTTTTTCTCTCTATATTGACTGTTTTTTGTTTGTTTGTTTTTTTATTAATGACTAATTTTAAATGTTCTACCACTTAATTTTTAAAACTGTAAATTATAATTTTCTACCACAAGTAACCATCTACTTTCTTCATCTCACTTAGGAAGAAAAATTTCCCATTAAACTTTAAGGAAATATTGATGTTCATAAACTATATGGACAAAAATATTGAGACACATCATGGCTACAGCTGTAAGATGTCCTGTTTATGCTAATTTGAGATAATTAACGAATGGTGCCAGGCACAAACAAACCCCACCCCTCGCAAGTATTGTAGCTTATCTTGGCATCAATCTAGCTGATATCATCACATCTATGTGTGTGCAGATGTCAGGTTATTAATTACCTCTATATATGTGTGAAGTTTAAAGTAAATTGAAACAAAACTGATGTTTTTCTAGATATGTGAAATATCACCCATTATAAGTACATGGGAAAAAAAAAGATTTAAAAAGTTCATAAAAAATTGGAACTTCGACTTACTTTTCCCAAAATGTTATTTAATCTATTCTGGGTCACTGGCGATCTATAAACCCAATTTGGTATGAATTCAACCAATAGTTTTGCTGCTAAAGTGTTTAAAAACAAAGAAACAAACAACAAATCAAACCAAAAACAGTACCCCTTGGCTCCCCTTTGGGGGGCGGCGTAATAATCAATGTCCAATTCAATCCAACTTTATTTATAAAGCACTTTAAAACAACAACAGTGGACCAAAGCGCTGTACAGCAGAATAAAAGCACAATAAAAATTAATAAAAGCATTTAAAAAAACCCACTAAAAATCAAATAAAAATAGATAAATAATACAAGTTAAAATATAAAACCAGAAGCAAAATGTCAACATTGCTCGAGTGTTAAAAGGCCAAGGAGAACAGGTGGGTTTTAAGAAGAGATTTAAAAACAGGCAAGGAGGAGGCCTGTCTGATCTACAGAGGCAGGTTGTTCCACAGTCTGGGACCAGCAGCAGCAAAGGCCCCATTTCCTCGGAGCTTGCACATTGTTCTGGGCACCATCAAAAGCAGCTGATCAGCTGATCTGAGAGAGCGAGTGGGTGTGTATGTGTGAAGGAGCTCAGAGAGGTAGGGCAGTGCAAGACCATGGAGGGATTTAAAAGCAAATAAAAGTATTTTAAAATGGATTCTAAAATGGACAGGCAGCCAATGGAGTGACACTAAAATCAGAAAAATGTGCTCATATTTACGAGTGCCAGGTAAAAGACGTGCAGTGGCATTTTGTACTCTTTGAAGACAAGCGATGGAAGATCCACTGATCCCCAAATACAATGCATTACAGTCGTCCAGCCGAGTGGTGATAAAGGCATGGATTACCACCTCAGAGGGGTGCTTTGGGATGGCTGGCTTCACTTTGGCCAGCTGTCTTAAGTGACGACTGCCTTTACATGACTATGAAGTTTAAAGTCAGAGTCTATTTTAACATCCAGGTTTTTGAGAACTGCCTTGTTGTACTGAGCCAAATAACCCAGATCTATTGGGGAGACCCCAAACTGAACCACCGAAAACCATACCCTCAGTATTATCTTCATTAAAATGTAAAAAGTTACAAGCCATCCATGCTCTAATGTATTAGGATATTTATCCCAATATAAAACTATATTATGACATTTGTCATTATTGTTTTGTGTCCCTGACCCCTGTTAGAAAAGAAACACCTGAATTCATTGTGTCCCAATACTTTTGTCCATATAGTGAATGACTTAGACAGTTATGCTATGAGGCTAACGATATGCTGCTTTCATGGAATCAGCTCCACTTCTCTGGCTACAACTTTTTTTAGTGTCTCCATTGCATGAGTGCAGGGACCACCAGGTACTAAAACCTTTTAGGGAACTTAAAATTGTATCAACTGAGGCTCCACGCTGGACAAAGCAATATTAAATGTAGATCGGTCAGTCCAGAATGGCCACTGTGCCACTGCCTTGTGTGTCATGTCATGTTCTAACTTTAGTTTCAGTTTTAAGTTTCATAGTTGAAGTCATGTTGGAATGATTGTTAACACAGTTAACACTGCATTCCTGCCACAAAAAGCCACTCTAAGTGAGAACTATACCTACCAGTGGAGTTTTAGGTTTATGTTTATTCAGTTATCATCCATAATACAGAAAATACTAATAATGAGGCTAATTTTAAGTCAACTGACTGTGAAATATGTTGAGGCTGAATAGGCAGAAGCTAAATACTTCTATACACCTCGCCCACAGAATTACCATCTGTTACTCTAGAAATGTCCTGCCCTCATCTCTTCTTCTTAGTCTATATGCTTATATTGTGAAATGCCAGGAATGCTCCCCTGGACTTCCCTCCCCTGGTCAATGTGGAGCCCACCAATTGGAAGATGTCAGCACCCACCTGAGCCCCGCCCACCTGCTCATCAAATTTAACCACTTCCAGCTGGTTGCTCTGGGCGACAGTACAGTGTTACTGGCACAGTTCACCCCAGAAGCTTTAGACCATTTCTTTGTGAACTCTGTGTTTTGGATTTTCCTCACTTATCTGCTGTGTTGTGTTAGAATTGGCTTTCAGTTTGAAAAACTGTGCTTTTTGTTACTCTGTAAAGTTTACCTTGTAAACACGCAGCAAGCAGTAAATCTCAAAAGCCACAATTAACTTTGGTCAATGAACTACTGCCCCAGTTTCTTTATCTTTAAACCACCTCGGTACCAAAACCCTCCGGTTATCTTGGACAAAAAGCTGCATGTTCTAGAGATTTTTGGACCAACAGTGGCTCTGGACTACTCCACTTAGGCTGCTTACCAGAGGGGAGTTGCGTAATTTAATTGAACTCACCAGTTATGTTTCGGATGGAAGGACCAAACCAGGAGAAATGAAGAGTTCACCAAAAAAGAAGGTTTGAGGTTTTAAAAAGTTAAAACAATAGCTTGATTTATTGCTTCAGGCAAAAATAGAAAAAGTTACAAAAAGAATCTAGCATCAAACACACATTTCGTCACAGAGAGGAAAAGAAAAAGCCCCCCAAAAAGAGTTTCCTTTATTACTTTTTATAGTCTTTAGTGACTCTTGGAGACTCCCATTATTCAATGACATCATTCGTCGTACGCTTATTATTGGTTAATGATAGTTACGTGGCAGAACATGTCAGTCACTCCATAAGCTAATTCTAAGAAAAGCACATGCTTTTGCATGTGCACAGCTCTTGCTTAACACCTGCACTATTAGGCTAGCATTTCTTGACCACAAAAATCCCCTTAGTTCATAATCTGTTTTTTCTGCTCCACTCTCTTTTCCACAACTACTTTCTAAAGTTATAAAATTAGATCTTTCTCGGTGCAATTGACGTTTTCTCTAAGTTCAGCACAGGTAGGTGTGAGTTCATCAAAACCACACACACACACACTCGAGTCAAACCTTTCACTGACTGCTCAGTACAAATAAGGATACAAAATACAGTTAAAAATGAAATCAGAATCAGAAACTTAGATCTGCAAAAATAAAAGATTCTTCAAGCAAACGAACTTGTAATGCAAAGATTAAGCAAGCAACTTATAACATTACATTTCCTCTTCTTTTCCATTTTGGTTCATGATGTATGATTTATGATGTTCATTCAACATTTTTTGGAGCAAGATTTAAAGTCACACATTCAACTTCCATTCAACACCATCTGTACAACAACCTGTTAAGTTATAATAAATCTTTACTTCACACATACATCCATTTTTCCACCTTGGTTTGGTTTTTTTTATTACTTCCTTTACTCGCTCTTCCCCAGGCAGAGCTGGGTTGTAACACTATCACAACAACACACCATCAGTAGTGGAAAACTAACCTGTCTCACAATGGTCCAAATGCTGTAAATGCTGCACACTAATGGCCAAACTGAGCTGAGCCATGCCATGTCAAGATAAGTCAAGCTGATACCAGTAGTTTAAAGCTGTAATAATGAGTTAGATTTGGTATTTACACTCACTGTTCATTCCCTGTCCATCTATCAGACCATCACACTCAGTCGGATCATAGACCTGGCAGCACTGACATTGAAATCACATCCACTGCACCTCAAGTAACTTTTTTTGGTAGAAATCTTTCATCTTTTTTGCCCTTGTTGGTTTTCAGTGTCAAATACTAAAGCAGATGCCGATGTTGTCCAAAGCAAAGTACACAACTTACAAAAACTAAGAGCACAACAGGAGACGAATACAGTTACTGGAACTTCAGCAAGGACTTTTTTCTGTTTAGGTTTTGCACAGAAATGTTCAGCTTCTAGCCTTTAGTGGTATCTAGTTGCAAACTGCCACCAGCTGAACACCCCTCCAAAACGTGCTCCCTAAAGCCAGTATTTAGTTTGTCTGTTCTGGAGTTTGTAGGTAAGTCAATATTAATATCAGTATTCCACATTAAAACTCTGTATGTGGTAGGGGTAGCTAATGATTGTACCTCCTCAGCCTTAAACTAAGGCAAATAATTGAAAATTCTATCAAATATTTGTGGGAAATCCACTTCACTATGACATTGTACTAGTCTGTAAACACTTAATATTTTGTATTAAAAAAAAAAAAAAAAAAAGAAAAAAAAAGCTGTTTCTATCTATAGAGAGCAAATCACCATTCAATACATTACGCTGTCATGTTTTTACAGCAGCTCCAAACTGACTGCTTTTGTTTTTCTTTATTTTCTATTTTATTGTGAGTGACATCCATTGTTAAGCTACATGACTCCTACTATGGATGGATGGATGGATGGATGGATGGATGGATGGATGGATGGATGGATGGATGGATGGATGGATGGATGGATGGATGGATGGATGGATGGATGGATGGATGGATGGATGGATGGATGGATGGATGGATAGATAGATAGATAGATAGATAGATAGATAGATAGATAGATAGATATCGCTATATTTATCTTTTCTTAAGTGATTTATCACCATTTATTGTAATATTATCTTCTGTATTCTTTGGGGGTTTTTTCTGGAACAATCAGGTATTTTCCTATATTTAATTTACTGATCATGTAGATCAGGGCTCTCAAACTCATTTTCTTTCAGGGGCCACATTCAGCCCGATTTGTTCTCCAGTGGGCTGTTCCAGTAAAATAATAGCACAATAACCTATAAATAATGACAACTCCAAATTTTTGTCTTTGTTTAAGTGCAAAAATCCCATTAAATTATGAAAATACTTACTTTTATCGACAGACAGACAGACAGACAGACAGACAGACAGACAGACAGACAGACAGATAGATAGATAGATAGATAGATAGATAGATAGATAGATAGATAGATAGTACTTGTAATTTCAGTACAATAAAAATAGAAATCGCAGCAAACACGAGTAAAAAAAGACATAGAACACAAGAGCAAACACTATATATAATAAATTTGAAGTATAAATTTCTAGGTTGAATCTGGATTATAACTGTAATGTGCTAAAATAGAACTGTAAGGTGCAAAACAAGCTGTAATATTCAGAATGAGAATATGCAAAATGACAGTTAAGTGCAAATACATTTATGACCAGAGACATCAGACAGAGGTGAGTTATTATAAATGAGATGGAATGTGGCTGGAAAGATTTCCTGAAAGTTATTTATTTTGGAAACAGTTTAATTGTGGACTAAAGTTAATGTTTCCATAAAAGTTGCAGTGCAAAATAGTTTTATGGGATAACTGGGTAAAAATTCCATAAT
This sequence comes from Sphaeramia orbicularis, assembly GCF_902148855.1. Classification (NCBI taxonomy): domain Eukaryota; kingdom Metazoa; phylum Chordata; class Actinopteri; order Kurtiformes; family Apogonidae; genus Sphaeramia; species Sphaeramia orbicularis. The sequence continues at coordinate 10,677,015 of NC_043973.1, read as the reverse complement.
TTCTTTTTAGCATATTATAATTCAAGTGATCTGATAAGAAATCAGAGTTCTACTCACTTCTCTGGACTCTGTTTTTACACTGTAGAAAATTAACCTAGTGATGGGTGGTTTTCTCATGTATTTTCATCATGTTACATTTAGTTTCTCCTACTCTTTTCAGCTTCAAGGAGTGATATTTTGCCTTTTTAAATGGAACTCTACATTTTAAATTATTTCCCTGTGGTCTACATAAACTGTAAATGCTCTGCTTGGGTCTGAATTCTTCATTAATTCAACTCCACAGGTTCATCTTCAACACTATTTCTGAGTAATGACACCAGAAAGGTCATTTTGAGCGCTGGCCGTTTAAATACAAATGAGCCACTTCACACCCCACCCCCTCCAGGTTGTTGACCACGCTTTCTGTCCCATTCAGTCACTTGTGTTCGTTAATACAACCAACAACTGAACATTTTAGGTAATCGGCTCAAAGTTTGGACATATTTTCAGTTTTTACTACAACCGCTGCTGCTGATAAACCATTATGACGTACTCTGAGAAATGTTCATTGGAAGCCTTGACCTTATATGTGCAAATGTTGTGATGTAACTAGTTATAAAACACAGGTGTCAAACATGCGGCCCAGGGGCCAAATCCGGCCCGCAAAAGGGTCCAGTCTGGCCCCTGGGATGAATTTGTGGGAATGCAAAAATTACACTAAGATATGAACATTCCTTTTAGTTCAGGTTCCACATTCAGACCAATTCAATCTCAAGTGGGCAGGATTCAATAAAATACTATCATAACTAGAAGCACTCGGAGAGCGCAGACCTCCGCCAAGGCTGATCAGTGGCCCCCCCCATGGGCCCCCCCACGCCAAGGAGGTTATGTTTTTGCCAGGGTTTGTTTGTTTGTCTGTCTGCCTGTTTGTCTGTCCGTTAGTGTGCAACATAACTCAAAAAGTTATGGACAGATTTTGATGAAATTTTCAGGGTTTGTTGGAAATGGGCCCCCCCGTGGGCCCCCCCACCCCCGATCACCACCAAAATTTAATCATTTCTTCCTTATCCCATTTCCAACAAACCCTGAAAATTTCATCAAAATCTGTCCATAACTTTTTGAGTTATGTTGCACACTAACGGACAGACAAACAAACAGACAAACAAACAAACAAACCCTGGCAAAAACATAACCTCCTTGGCAGAGGTAATAACATATAAATAAGGACAAATCCAAATTTTTCTCTTTGAAAATGAAAATATTTTCATGTATACACACTAAAACAAAAAATGTGAATGACCTGAACAAATATGAACAACCTGAAATGTCTTAAGAGAAATAAGTACAATTTTAACAAGATTCTGCCTGTTATTAAATGTTTTGCATATTTGTAGATCCACTGTGATCTATAAGTTCTAATGTACATGTGTAAATGATTAACTGAGGCAGAATATTGTTAAAATTACACTTATTTTTTTCATGTTTGTTCATGTTATTCACATCTTTTGAAAGAATAATTTCTCGACGTAAACCTTTTCGGAATGTAAATTTACTTTTTTCGCTCTAAAACATAGAGAAAAGTTTGGAGTTGACATTATTTAAATATTATTATGTTATTATTTCACTGGTTCGGCCCACTTCAGATTAAATTTAGCTGAATGTGGCCCCTGAACTAAAATGAGTTTGACATCCTTGTTATAAAACAAAAAACAAATTAAACAGGAATTGAAACGGGTTGTAGAAATCCACTCGGGCTTTGCCAAAATGAATACAAAGATAGCTTTGCAGCCCCTGGAGGGTTCAAATTCAAACTTTTTTGAAGTGTTAGGGTCCAAATACACAAATAAATATACCAAGACTAATAAAAGTGGGTTTAGCAAAATATGACCCTTTTAAATACCAAGAACAAACAAGGTTACACCGGCTTTCACACTTGAATTTTGTGTTGTAGTGACGATAGTAAGTGAGTGTTAGGATGCAGACAAAGTGGAGCACTCTGCCACTTCACTACCAAATGTCACACAATGAATCCGAAATATTAGTTGTTGGTGTTATATTCTAAACCAGTTTCCCAGTTTTAGATAGTTTCTTCCCTTAAATCAGGGGTCTCAAACATGCGGCCCAAATGTGGCCCGTCAAAGATTCCAATCAAGCCCATGGGATGAATTTACAAAGTGCAAAAATTCCACAGTCGAGGCATTTTAGTTCAGGTTCCACATACAGACCAATATGATCTTAAGTAAAATAATAACATAATAACCTACAAAAAATGATGACTCCATATTTTCTTCTTGGTTTGATGAGAAAAAAAAAATACATTATGCCTATAAATAATGACAACTTCAAATTTTTGTCTTTGTTTTAGTGCAAAAAATAACATTAAATTATGAAAATATTTACATTTACAAACTATCCTGTAACAATAAAATGTGAATAACCTGAACAAATATGAACAACCTGAAATGTCTAAAGAAAATTAAGCACAATTTTAACAATTTTCTGCCTGTTCCTCAGTGTTTAGTGTCTTTGTAGATCTGATCCACAATGCACATGTAGAAATGATAAGTTGAGGCATAACACTGTCAAAATCACACTTATTTTTTCTTAAGAAATTTCAGTTTTTTCAGGTCATTCACATCTTTTTGTTTGGCTAGTTTACAAAAGTAATTATTTTCATAATTAAAGGTTTTTTGGGTTTTTTTTGTGCACTAAAACAAAGACAAAAAATTTGGAGTTGTCATTATTTGTATGTTATTATGCTATAATTTTACTGGTCCGGCCCAGTGGAGATCAAATCGGGTTGAATGTGGCCCTTGAAAGAAAATGACTTTGAGACGCCTGCCTTAAAAGCTTAAAACTTTTAATCAGTGTTCCAGTTCTTATCAGTCCTCATTTTCTTTTTCTTTATTTCAGATCAGCAGGCTTGTCAACGAAGCCTGGAGGGAAAAAAAAAAAAAAAGCTTTGTTTGCATCTGCAGGCAAAAACACTTTACAGTCATTAGATTTAAACTGTCAGCACCAAAATCATTAGAGAAGTTGTTTTAATGAAATCATGACAGTTTGAGGTAGTTACATCAAGTACCCCCCACATAGCAAATTGAGCAGTGTCTAACTTTTAATGCATGGGTAGCTACAGTCCAGTCACTGGGGAAAGAACACAGAGGCAACAGCACTGCTATGCATCACACTGAGTTTTATTCAAACTCCTCACTTTTTCTTTATGCTGCATTATAATTCCTCCAACAGCAATTATTGACAAAAACTATGTACTCATGAGCAGCGTAATGACATCCCCTCGAGCTGTAACAAAGACAGATCAAAGCTAAACTCTGCTGTGACTACCAAGCAGAATTACTGAACCCAGAGGCATGAATTATCATCTGAGATTGAGATATTTCACACAGTGAGAGAAAACAAAGGAAGTGGACTTTCTTTTGAATTCATCATAATCTCAAAAAGACCACAACGTAGATGAAAACAGTCGGAGATATGAGACAATGACCTGTTATTTCACGGTGACAGACACATATAGATAGTGCTGCTGTATACCGTTTGTATTCATTTTGACTGTCACAGTCCTCTACTTTGGTTTTGCTTCTGTATTTGGCTGCAATCATGCTTTATCTGTGTGCGCAGCAGCCAAGGGTTTGTCTTTCTGAATGAATGGCCTCAATAAACCTGTCACAGCCCAGACTTGTTGACTCTGTATTGACTCAGGTTACAGGGATCCATCCTTTTTATTAGCTTCAGTTTGGGTACATTTGATGTTCTGCCCGCACGTGACAATGCTGTTAAAAAACTCAGCCACTTATTTATATTAACACTTGCTTGTTGTTTCGCTCAGTAGTTGCTACATTCAGCGTTTTAGGTTGACAGGATGTGGGCATACTTGAAGGCATTTAGTTGACCACAGTTTAGCCTCATCCGTGTTGTTTTGTACACTTTTGCCCCTGAACTTGGGATGAAAGATTTTCAGTTGTAACAATTAGGGATGCATCGATTCCGATACCAATATCGGGCATCGGCTCCGATACTCAGTGGGTGTGCTTGTACTCGTACTCGTAAAAGTAATCTGATACAACTGCACCAATGCCATTTATGGCAGTGTGACATTCACAGTTAAGTGCAGCAGGTACGCAGTGGTGGAATAATGTGTGGGGAGTGTGAAGAGTAGGGATGGGAATCGATAAGAATTTAACGATTCTGATTCCTGATCAATTCTCTTATCGATTCTCATTGGGTGAGGGAATAAAATAGTGTAAATGGGTGTGTTTGCATTAACTGTGTTTTATATTTCCATCTTTGCACAGAAAATATAACATATACAGTATGGACACATAATAATAACAGATGACACTGGGCTCAGTTTTGGGTGGGGTGGGGGCAGTGTACAGTAAAAGTGAAACTAAAGACACTTTACTAATTCCTGTATTGCCACATTTCCACTGCGTGGAACGTTCGACTCGGCCCGTCTCCCATTGTTTCCTTTCCCCTACCTTCGGAAACTTGTATTTGAGGGGGTACGATGTTTGTTACCGGAACTGGAACTGGGCCTGGATGATGGCCTGGTGTTCACAGTAGCGTATCAAATACGTGACATTCCTGCAAATGAATCCCATGCTGTGGACAAATGTTTGAACATATTGGAGGGATTCCACCCTTTTGAAGACATGGAAGACTTTGCAAGTGTTCCAGTGGACCTGGTGTCGTCTTTTTAGACCATTTCTGCCTCAACGCCATGTTGGCTACGTTCTGACCAAAACAATGCAGTGTACTCGTGACGTCATCACGCATGTGCAATGAAGGCGGAATCGATAAGCAGAATCGTTAAGCAGGCAGGCAAACAGTTCCAAGGAATTGAGCTACTGGGAACCGGTTCTCAAAAAGAACCAGTTCTCGATTCCCATCCCTAGTGAAGAGTGTGGAGATTTTTCAAAATAAATGATGGTGATAAAAGTAACACTGACTGCAAGTAACGTTAAAGACACAGACAGATACGTTCTGTCCATCCTCTGCGTACATTCCATCTGTTTTCCAGGTGCTCGTGGATGCGTACCCAGATGGAGAATATCAGCGGGAACCGTGGAGGTAGAGGATCTGTTCAAAGAGCGACGGTGTGAGTTCGAAAAACTACTGACATGTTTATGTCAACTACCCAGGGCTGGGCTGGTTTCCATCCTATTTATAATATGGAGGTACGGAGCGGTGCAGATTGCTGCCAGCAAAAGTAAAAACGAAACTTATCACTCATTTATCTCATCTCGCTCATTTAGCTAAGCTTTTAAACCCTACCAGCAGAAACGCTGCAACATTAGCATCCACATTAGTGTTACCTCTGTTGTCTCCATGTTTGTTTTTACTGACTTTCTTCTTCTCAAAAAACTTTACTCTTCTTCTTGGTATTTGTCCAGTATGGTTAACTAAGGGCGGTGCCCCCTGGTGGATTAACTGAGAAATGCTCATTCCAAGATATTAAATGTCAGTAGCAGCACTTTGTTCCAGTCAGACTAATGACAGCGACAATAAAGCACATTTACAAAAGGAACTAAGAACTGGAATGGGATTATTAAGCACTCGTATCGGTACTCGGTATCGGCAAGTACTCAAATGTAAGTACTTGTACTTGGTCTGGAAAAAAATGGTATCAGTGCATCCCTAGTAACAATGTGTTTTATTCTTGATAGATACAGCGAAACTGGGATCGATTGATTACTGATATGTATAAAAGGCTCTCTAGTGTGTTGTGTCTCCTGCACAAATGGACTCAACCACTCCACCAGGTGCCTCAGGAGGGCGACCAGCATCTGTGGGGACCCTTCACACACACCCGGACCATCACCTGTTTGAGCTGCTGCCAGCTCCAGCCACACAACCAGGTTTAAGAGCAGTTTCCATCCCAGAGCCGTGGCTGCTCTGAACTAGAACATATAATCACACACACTTTACAATGCAATTACACACTGCTGCTATGTAAATAGTAACAGAACCCATACTCAGGATATTGCACTACCCACAGTACTTAAAAAGCATTAAAGTCATTACTGTCATCTGTATATTCTGCACATTTGACACTGGACTCTCTTTTGTGTCTGTGTGTGTGCCGTTGTTGCTTTTTTTTTTTTTCTTGACTGTTTTATACTAATATTTTAATTCTTGACTGTTTATGTGAAAGGCTAAGTACAAAGGCTGAACCCAAAAGCAAGACCACAAGTAAATAAGGTTTAGTGTTTTTATTAAACACTTTCACAGAGAACAAGGTACAACACAGAGATAATATAATTTCTGTGGAGCCTCTGGTTCCGGGGATAAACGTCTGGGCTGCGGGTGGATACGGCAGACGACCAGCTTGGCCGAGCCGGGAAAACCCCAACGGAATCCCCACTAGGGACAGACAGAGGGTGGTCAAAAAACAAGCCAGGTCATACACGGAAAGACAGTTTAACAAGCAACGGTACATGGGGGACAGGCTGACTCACGGTAGTAATACAGGCGAGGGTCGAAGCACAGGTGATCATTGGAGGCTGAGGTATTAAAGGGAGAAGGCAGATACAGAGTCGGGAAAACGAACCAGGTCGGGAACAGGCAGGCAGGATAGGAACAGGCTGAATCGGTGGTCGAGGGACGAAAACAGGTCAAACACGGCAGACAAACGAACAGGATCCAAGAAACGCTGGTAAGTGAGCACAACAAGTTGTAGAACACAAACTGGCAAACAAACAGGGGAAGACTGAGGGTTTAAATACACAGGAGGGCGGGAAGACAATGAGACACAGGTGGACATAATCAGGGAGGAGTCAAGTAATCAGGGAAAAGGTGAACACGATCAGGGAGAGGAAGTAAAGACAACAGACAAGACACATGAGGGAAACTTCACAAAATAAAACAGGAAATGACAAAACAGAAAAGACAGACAAAGTCCAAACGCCGACATGACAGTTTATAATTGATGTGTGTACTTTACTTGAGCACCTTACAAAACATAACACCAAATTTCATTGCACTGTACAATGGTATTTTGCATTCTATTCTATTCTATTCTATTCTATTCTATTCTATTCTATTCTATTCTATTCTATTCTAAATAGGAAAAAAAGGAATGTGTCTGAAAACAAAATGCTTCCAACTTTATGGGTGACAGTACATACTGTACTGTGCAGTATAAGTGTTTATTCTGGTTGAGGTTCATTGTTTGTGATGCCAGTGGTACCACGGTGTCACCCACCGGTCACTTTGAAGTCACTGAGTTTGGGCTCTCACCACATTGGCTTTTTGGAGCCAGAGGTGACTATATCTGGACAAAATGGATGAAGTTTCAGGAGCACGAGGAACACTATTTCATTTACATAGTAATGGAAAACTTCATTAAGCTTTAGCATTAATAATTGTGTTAGGTCTTGTTAGCATAACTCATTAACCACAATTGCAGTCAAACAACTACAGTCTGTCAAGAAAAAAAATCCTGAATGCCTGACTTCTTTTGGGGGCAACCTGATATCCGAACCTGCCAATCTAAGCCTGACATGGCAGATATCAGGGGCTTCTATTTTCTTTAAAAGACCAGAACCCCAAGCATCTCAAAAAACTTATGAGAGGATTAGTGCTTGTCTTACAGCAGGGGTCACCAACCCTGGTACTCGATAGCTACTGTCCTGCATGTTTTAGATCACAGGTGTCAAACATGTGGCCCGGGGGCCAAATCTGGCCCGCCAAAGGATCCAATCTGGCCTGTGGGATGAATTTGTGAAATACAAAAATTACACTGAAGATATTAACAATCGAGGATGTCAAAATCATTTTAATTCAGATTCCACATACAGACCAATTAGATATCAAGTGGGTCAGAACCAGTAAATTACTATCGTATTAAAACTATAAATAATGAAAACAGCCAATTTCATCTTTGTTTTAGTGTAAAAAAAAGTAAAATTACATGAAAATGTTTATATTAAAAACTGTTATTTTACAAAAAATGTGAAAAACCTGAAATGTCATAAGATAAGTGAATGCAATTTAACCAATATTCTGCCTGTTATTAAATGTTTTGTGCATTTGTAATTGTAATGTAAGTTGTAATGCACATGTGTAAATGATAAAATGATAAACTGAGGCATAATATTGTTAAAATTGAACTTGTTTTTCTTAAGATGTTTCCAGTTGTTCGTGTTATTCAGATTTTTGTTGATAATAAAAAAAAATCTTGAATTAAGTAAAAAAAAAAGATCTTGAACTAAGCGAAAAAAATCTTGAATTAAGCAAAAAAAAAAAAAAAAGATTCTTGAATTACGCAAAAAAAATCTTGAATTAAGCAAAAAAAATCTTGAATTAAGCAAAATAAAAAAATCTTGAATTAAGCAAAATAAAAAAATCTTGAATTAAGCAAAAAAAAAAAATCTTGAATTAAGCAAAAAAAGAAAAAAAAACTTGAATTAAGCAAAAAAAAATATCTTGAATTAAGCAAAAAAAAAAAAAAAGATTCTTGAATTAAGCAAAAAAAATCTTGAATTAAGCAAAAAAAATCTTGAATTAAGCAAAATAAAAATCTTGAATTAAGCAAAAAAAAAATCTTGAATTAAGCAAAAAAAAAAAAATCTTGAATTTAGCAAAAAAAAAGAAAAAAACTTGAATTAAGCAAAAAAAAAATAATCTTGAATTAAGCCAAAAAAAAATCTTGAATTAAGCCAAAAAAAAAATCTTGAATTATGCAAAAAAAAATAAAAAAAATCTTGAATTAAGCAAAAAATCTAATTATAATAATATTTTGTTAAAACTGGACTTGTTTTTCTTAAGATGTTTCCAGTTGTTCAAGTTATTCAGAGTTTTGTAGATGTTAACATTATCATAGTTTAATTTTACTTTTTTCCACTGTTATTATTTTACTGGTTCAGCCCACTTGAGATCATACTGGGCTGAATGTGGCCCCTGAACTAAAATGACTTTGACACCTCTGTTTTAGATGTTTCCCTCTTTCAGCACACCTGACGGTTGTTATCAGGCTTCTGCAGCGCTTGATGATAGGTTTATCATTTGAATCAGGTGTGTTGGAAGAGGGATACATCTAAAACATGCAGAATAGTAGATCTCAAGGACCAGGACTGGTGACCCCTGTCTTACAGTATTACACTGTATTATAATGACTACTGGTTTCACTTTGAATCCTTGGCCCTTACTCTTTGGAAAAATCTAAACAAATGTGAGGAGCAATATAACAAAAACCTGATGCTTCCACACAACAGAACAGGTAGTATGAAAATGCTGGGCAGACCCAACTTCATTATGATTTTGCATTCAGTTGTCAAGAGGAAAATATCTAAATAACTCATCATCTAAACTAGAAGCACTCGGAGAGCGCAGACCTCCGCCAAGGCTGATCAGTGGCCCCCCCGTGGGCCCCCCCACCCCCGATCACCACCAAAATTTAATCATTTCTTCCTTATCCCATTTCCAACAAACCCTGAAAATTTCATCCAAATCTGTCCAGAACTTTTTGAGTTATGTTGCACAGTAACGATCAGTGCCCCCCCCCCCTGTGCCCCCCCCCCCCCCCCCCCCCCCTAAATTTAATCATTTCTTCCTTATCCCATTTCCAACAAACCCTGAAAATTTCATCCAAATCTGTCCTTAACTTTTTGAGTTATGTTGCACACTAACGGACAGACAAACAAACAGACAGACAAACAAACAAACAAACAAACAAACCCTGGCAAAAACATAACCTCCTTGGCGGAGGTAATCAGAGAGTTCATCGCTGGGGCACAGATGCCAGGAGTTTCAAGCACAGTGTCGTCAAATGGATAGTGTTTTAGGAAGAACAGTGACTACTTAAATACTCCAACAATATTCTCTGTAGGTTATTAACATGATTGGTGAAAATTAACACTCCCATTAATATTCCTCTACATGCAGCCGTTCATTCCCGCTGCACTTATCAGTCACTGACAAGCAGTATGTTGTCATTGGTTTCCTGCTGAGGTAGTGTCCTTCATCCGCTAAGAGCCCCAGAATGGGCTCCGGTTAGTCAGCATAGAGGACGGTGCCTTAGTGAGTCTAATCAATGATGAGTCAACACACAATCAAAGCATGCGTCAGACCAAAGCTTCACGACTAGAAGAGCTGCAATTTATGACCGCTTGAAACCACAGACGGAATAAAAAATAGCGAAGCCCTCCATGACGTCATCCATTGGTTTATAAGGTGTGGTTTGGAAGTCTCAAGAAGATTTGCATGGCCATCACTATGTGGGTTTTTGGAAACAAGTGCCCATATTTGGATTAAGAGTGTAGAGTTGGAGAGGAGTGAGGTGTAATATTGACCGGAACAGTAGTCGCTTTTCCACTGATCCTCGAATTGCACGAATATAACTTGCACACAAAAATCTACCTAAAGGAAAAATGACAATTCTGCCAAAACTCTTGTTTTTCGATTACAAGTTTTTGCGCTGGCAAGAGGTGATTTTTCGGGTGTAGCACAATTGGTATATCATGCAAAACTGCAATGGAAAGACCTTTTTCCACAACTAGAGTCACGTGAATAAAAAAAAAAAAAAAAAAAACAGATGTTGATGGATGTTACAAGTGAAGAAGAGTTTTAAAAGAAACGTGTGGACACACCAGGAAACCGAATCAATTTTTTAATTTAGTGTGAGATAGAGGTGTAATACGTAATAATGAATATATCTGTAAATCAACATGATATTTACGTTTGTCGCAATGTTTATGGAATGGCTTCTCGTGTCATCTCTTGATAATAATTAAACAAATCATCGCATTTGTGACTTAATGGAAAGGCCGACATTACGCACTTCTGTTTTTCAACATTTAGTAAAAATCGAAAAAGTTTTGTGCATATGTCCAATGAAAAAGTGACTAGTGTAACATTAAACACTAATAAGAAATTTAATAAGAATCTATATCATAATACTGGAAGGTCTCAGAGTGTCTGTGTGTGTGTGCGTGCGTGCGTGCGTGTGTGTGTGTGGTTCTTAGAAATTGAGACATTTTTAACAGGCCAGTTTGGTACCTACAGTTGAGGAACAGTCCCATCTCCATTAAATATCTCTGTAAGTTGATAGGACCAATATTTTGGGAGGTATTAGTAATTCTGGAATACAATAGCCTTACAATCACGTTGCTATGCCCATGACGGTTGACAGGAAGCACAGTACCATGCTGCATGATGGGAAATGAAGTTTAAAACAGGAATGACACATCCCTAGATATTGGTATTAATATATTAATTGTCAATTAAATTCTAAAGAATGATTTACCAAACAATTTTTGGTCAGTACTCATAAAATATAGACTAACATCTTCTCCCAAAAGTCAGCACTCCCCAGCATAAAAACTACCACATCTACAACCCATGGTTCCTCATGGGTCAGCGTGCTAGTGGATTAGATTTATAGAGTGCTTTTCTATTAATGCATACTCAAAGCACGTACAATGGATACACTATTCATTCACTCACACATTCTCACTCTGGTGGTGGTAAACTATGTTTGTAGTCACAGCTACACCCACAGGTGTGACTGTGAGACTGAATGTTTGATCTGGTTGGTCTGTATATGTTCGCCTTGAGATGAACTGGCAACACGTCCAGAGTGTACCCTACCTATGCCTGTTGGTACCTGGGGTAGACTCCAGCACCATCGCAACCCTCACGACTACTAAGACATTTGGAAAATGGATGGACACTAACTACACCTACCTGAACTAATTAGCAACCTATCCGACTGACCATATTATTCATTTATTGCTAACATCAGCTAATGCACCTAAGTTATGTCATGTATTAAAATTAAGTGCCAGACATAATATTTTTGTACACTCTTCATGGTCATGTTAGTCTAAGTCTTAAACATAACTGTTCAATAAACCTGCCTTCCAAATGAATGACTCGGCAGATGAGCAATCAGTAGTTGTCAATAAAAGCCAACGCAGCACAGCAAACTGACTTGTCAATTGCAGTGACCACTCCCTTAATTCTGCTGCACTATTTGGGCTAAGATTATTTACAAGTGTGAGTTAAATAAAAATCCCCACTCGACAGTTGTCACAAAGAGGAAATGAACTATGTCTACAGGTTGTAAACAAATTTGTTTCAGCTGTAAAAAGTTGGACATTTTAATATGGGGGATTAACCAGCTTTTGGAGCCAGACCCCCCAGTGGACTAGTTTATGCAGACTATTGACATATTTTTATTATCTTGCATTTTTCTGCTCTGTAGGTTGTCATTCGCTGTAAAATGGTCCATTTTGCAACATTTTTTTAATTCTTCCAGATCAGACCACAGTCCCAAGGTGAGACTATTGTTTCAGAAACAGCACTTTTTTTTGTAAGTTTTGTAGCATCTTAAACTATGAGTAATGACTTCTGTACTACATCTGACCTTATATATCAAAAACAGTGAAGTGATTCCTGGAACAGTAGCTACTATTTTTAGATGAGTTTTTAGCGGAGGAGTGGATTTACCGAGGAAACAGCTGGTAGTAACATCCAGCTGTGTGGTACCAGGTGAGCTACAGCCCACAAATACTGAGGAAAATACCCAAGGTACAGCAGAGCTTAAAACCAGCCTCTGGTAATTTGAGAAAGTGAATGTCTGCTGACATTTTACCTCCACCACCTTTACCTCCATTGTTCTAACAAGGTTTCATCTCATTGTGACTCTTTGGTTTGACTTGGGCTTAATGTTTTAATTTTAACACTAAACCCTCTCTAACTCTATTTCACAAGAGCAAATACATCTAAATTGTAAATTTAATTAAATTTCATTGAAATCACACTTTGTTTGCCGTGATGGCCGTGTTGAGATACTGAATTACTGTGTGTCTTATATGATCTGAAGTACTGAAATGTTGCCCATCTGTTCACAAATAGCATTAGAATAGGTCTCCACGTGTCTTGCATCTTGTATTTTTCCCAGCTACATTGCAAATGAGGCCTTTACCTCAATGTATTCTGACATTAAATAAAGGTTGAATGGCTTTGTCTGCCTACCATATAGTAATAGTAATGAAGAGGAACTCAATCCCCATAGAGACATTTAATATAAAGAGCATATGAAAAAACAAAGAAAATTATCATATGACTACAAACACAAAAGTACTGTGTCAAAAAAAAACCATTCATGTCAGTTGTCAATAACTGTCATGATAAATGTCAAATCAATATTTCTTTGAGATTTAAAGGTCAATGTTTCTTTCTGAATGAGAGTTGAAGAAACCAGATGATTAACTGTGGTTTAAAATGGTGACTTATATAATATTTACATATCTACAGTTAGAACATTTAAAGTAATTGTAATGATATATATAAAAAATCTAACTGTAGAATTAAGTAATGCTAAGTTTAAGTAACCTCAGATAGATTTTGGAAGTGTAGCTGACAATGGAAACAAAATTAACCCTAAAGACAAAAAATATTCATTATAATAATTTTTATTCCAATATATTAAGCATCATATTATAAAAATTTGGTCACCAAAATCTTTCTAGCTCATCCTTGAGTTAAGATGAACATTTGGACCAAATTTCAAGACATTCTACCGAACCGCTCCAGAGATACTGCATTTCAACCATATCATGGACAAAAGCCTCTTATTCTCCATGGCTTTTGAAACCATGTGAGATGTTTGAAGGTACAATCTTTACTCTATTGTTTTTATTTGGTAGTGATTTATTGTTCTTATTTATCTATTTTATTTATTTATTTATTTATTTAGTTGTTTTTACTTGTATGGCTTTTGAATCTATCTTGTATTTTCATCTTTTATTTGGGTTTTATTTATTCTTCTGTATAGCACTTTTTCCTTTTTGTACAGTTTCTATATCTTTTAAATCTATTCTGTATTTTATTCTTCTATTTTGGTTTTAATTATTCTTCTGTACAGCACTGCAGTTGTTTTAAATAAAGTTGGAGTGCATTGGATACAGATACATGAATGCATGTAAAAAGTCAGTTCAGGTTCAGGAACCTCCAAGGGGAATACTAACATTCAAAATAGTTCATATCTGATAATATATGTGAAAGAACGTCCTAGAAAAACCAATGTAAGACATGAGTAGAAACACAGATATGCACTGTGCTCTGTACGTTAACCTACTACATGAAGGCATTGATTTCAAGCTTTGAATTTATCACGATCCACTGTTTCTATAACGTATACTGTTATAAACTGGTATAAAGCCTTAGGTTATCGTGTCACTTTTCCACGGATCAAACCTTCATTCCAATGATACTCAGGGCCTGATTTACTAAAGGTTTGTGCACATAAGAACGTGCGCAAACTTGACTGCACTCGCAAAAACATGTTGAAACTTGTCTATGATCAGGATGCACTGAGGGTTGCATCTCTCAAATGGGCAAAATGGGTCATGCAACTCATTTAGCGTGTTTGCCTTGATCAATATGCAATATGAGCATTTCTGCCAAACCTGAAACTGATTGCGGTGGCTGATTTTACATCTATATTTAGCAAGTCTGAAAGGCAGGTTTAACTGGCACAGCTTCGCTTCAAAACTGGCTCCAGCTGTTGTGGTGAGGAGGCGGCGTAGACACAACCAAAGGCAACGCAGAGAACCAATCTGTTCTGCTCACGTCAACATTTTTGAAATGACGAAGGAAAAAATAATTGAGACATATCTCCTACCCAGCAATGCCATGTTAGATCGTCTGGATGAACTAGGGCAGTGTTTTTCAACCTTGGGGTCGGGACCCCTCATGAGGTCGCCCCGAATTCAAATGGGGTCACCTGAAATTTCTAGTTATTGCCCCCACCACCACCACCACCACCACCACTCAGACAAAAAAAAAAAAAAAAAAAATACGAACGAATAAAAAATATGTGGAGAGTTGAGAGACATTCATAATACATAAATGACACAACAAACTCTGAAGCTGAAACTGAAGCACTGTGGTACTGTTTATCTTTCAAATGTTCATTGTAGCCAGTTTAAGATGCTGCAGCTCTTTCGTAATTCATAATATGTTTTTCAGTATTAATTATCAGCCTTGTAAATCCAAGCTGGACTGACTGTACATATCCTGACCAAGGAAAACAAAATTCTCACTTAGTGCAGTAATCTACACCTGGCTTTACTGCCTCTGTCCATAATAAAATACATTATATAGACTAAATGTCGTCTAAAATTAACATTTATTTGCAACATAGTATAGCAAACTATTACATGATCAAAAACAAATTAATTTTAGCAAAAAAAAAAAAAGTGTTTCACCAGAAATTTGTGATGTTAAAATGGGGTCGGAAGCCAAAAAAGTTAGGAACCACTGCACTAGGAGATGATTTAGGGCCAGTCACAAGGAGGAGTCATGCAATACCTTCTATGACTAAACTCCTCACAATGTTACACTTCCTTGCATCTGGATCATTCCAGTGCACTGTTGCCATTAGTGCTGGAATATCCAAGAGCAGTTCCAGCGTACTGTCTCCATGACGACAACCAGAGCACTCTCTAAGACTTTGCACCTGTTGTCATTTGTGCAGACAAATGCAGTTGATCACCTGTGACACACAAATCAATACAACGTACGAGCAAGCAAATTTGTAACCGTTATTTGCGATCTTAGTAAATCAGGCCCTATGATGGCCAACAAGGTTAAAGTGAACCTGTACTGGTCATGCTTATGACATTAATTGTGCTTTGTGTATTACTTACAAGGAAGAAAGGAGCAAATTCAGTAAAAAACTAGAAGCACTCAGAGAGCACAGACCTTTGCCAAGGCAGATCAATGGGCCCCCCCGTGCCCCCTCGATCACCACCAAAATTTAATCATTTGTTCCTTGTGCCAGTATCAACATTTCCTGAAATTTTCATCCAAATCCGTCCATAACTTTTTGAGTTATCTTGCACACAGACAGACAGACAAACAGACAGACAGACAAACCAATGCCGGCAAAAACATAACCTCCTTAGCAGAGGTAAAAATCACCATAAATGCACCACGCTGGACCTTTTTATTGTGGGCAGGAGCAGAACCCGTAGGTAGCAGCCGGCAGGAAGTGACGTACCTTTGTTGATTCCACCATTGTCCCAGAGACCCAGCACTGGCCGATAATGTGTCATCTTAGACTGGTGACTGCTGCACAGGGTCAGTGACCAGTCCATCACAGCCCAGGTAATCAGAAAGTACAACATCAGTGTATCACTATCAGTGCTGGAACTGACCATGAAGGAGGAAACATGTCGCTGACCATGAGTAACTGACAGAGCACTGACTTAGTACCGGTGTGTACTTGACAACGGGCTATAATGTAAGTTACCTGAAAGAACCACTGGTATTCTTTAAGGTTTCCACAAATGACAGACTGAACACAGCCTTCCTCTAACAATCCTTCAGTTTCCTCAAATGGTCAGCCAAGTGTGTGTTTTTGGTCTTTATTCTGTTTGTTTGTTTATTTGTTTCTTGCATAACCAAAAGCCTGTTTATATCCAGGTCTTTCATGATGTCAAAAAGAATCTGTTTCTCATTCCATCCTGAAACTTTATTTTGGGGCCCCACCCTTGCAGACTGTAGACTTTCTGCTCAGAGTTGACTATTGTAAACAGCAGTAAAAAAGCCCAATGAAAACGCATATTCTGAATGTATTGTATAGATGTCCAAATAATGCTCCTGAATCTGAATATCAGCATATTTGGAACATCCAAATGGAATATGCTGTTTACATCATCTTCATCATAATACTGTAAACATGCAGCATTTATATCTATGTTAAAGAGACTGAAATAGAGTTGGATACTGCAGCTGACAAAACATATTCAATGGTTTTCATGCTGGTGTAGTAGTGTGGTGTGTAAAAACAGAAAAACAACACTTCTTCAGTCAGGTGAGAGTGTTAATACCGGATGTGAACACACTGCCAGGAACAGCAGTCAGTTGATAATTACATACAGGGTGACACTAAATGTGTGAAAACCTCTCACTGCAAAGCTGAATGCACATTTGCTAAAATCATTGGCGCTGGCTGAGATGTAAAAATGTTGGAAGGAGACAGCAATTTCTACTACCATCATTAAAATATGAATATTTTAGAAAGGTTTTCCTAAAATTTGTTACCTGTCTGTAAGTGGCCAAAATTTTTTTGGGAAATATTACGAACAGATATTTTTTGGTTTGCATCAAATGTGAAATATTAGGTTAATTATGTCACATTGCAAATTCAGGAGTGAAGTCACATGTTTTCAATGAGTCACATAAAATATTTTAGTAATTAGTTTTGCCTTCATTACAGCATTTTAATGAAAATTTTAGGCTGTAATATGTAACACTTCCATATTAACAATGTAGAAATGACTAACCATATATTATATATGTTGCTGACTTGTGCACTCATATCATGTTGCCCAAAATATCAGCTCGATATCAGAAATGCATAACTTTATTCAGTGTTTGCTTCATTTGGTTGTCTGTTATAAAATTGACATTTTTTGTTACTTTCTGCTATTTTGTCGGAATGAAATGAGATTCCAGAACTACAGCATCACTAATCATAATGTGAGCAAAACTTAACCTGTAAAGACTCAGTGCTAATTTTGTGGCATTTCTCAAAGGATTTTTTGTCTCTATTTCACCTGTAAGTGATTTATCACCATTTATTGCAATATTATACTCTGTATTTAGCATTTCTCAATGTAAATCATGTATTTTCCTACATTTAATTTCCTATTCTTAATTTAGATGCTCATGAAAACTCAGAATAGATTCAGAGGTTATTATATTAAAACAGAGAAAACTGAAGAAAAAGTGACTGTCAGCTACAATATCAATAACTGAACATAAAACAAGTGTGTCCATCCACTGTCAGGTATCAAACTCCATGGGTTTTACTGGTGAACCGATGTTGTAGAAGATGATGTTTCCACATTCACTACGGAGCCTCTGAACGTCCAAATGGGTCATATCTGTCAGGATCTGTGCCTGTGTGACTCTTTTTCTCCTTACTCCTTTCCATAGCCCGGACATTTGTTCATATTCATCCATGGACTCTGATACAGGTTTTGTATGTTTTCTTTTTCTGTCAAGACGGGGGGAAAAGAGAGGACTCAAATGCTCGGTACTGAAGAGAAAAAATAAGTTTATTTAACAAAAAAAATAAAGAAAACCAAACAACGGGAAACCTAACACAAACTAAGACAGAGTCCAGAAAAAGAAAGCATACAAAACATGTATCAGAGTGGATGAATATGAACAAATGTCCGGGCTATGGAAAGGAGTAAGGAGAAAAAGAGTCACACAGGCACAGATCCTGACAATATCTGATGACCATGAAAAGATGACAAACTGCATTTTACACCAGTTATTTACATGTATTAATAAGATTAATGGATCAACAGGTATTAAACAGCTTAGATCAGTAGATGGTTTTTGGTCGATGGTGGATGTGGGTCTTTTTGGGTTAAATACATCCTTGTCTCCCCTGACTTACATTAGATATTATTATATTATATTTTCTTCTACTATATGTTTTTCCCTTATTTGACTAAGAGATCCCCAGTGGAAGAAAAGACAGAAGTGCATATTTGTTTGTGCAATTCCTGTGTTATGTACTTTATGATTATGTCCTCAGTTCAACTTCCTGTCCTTTGGTAATAATGAGTTTGGCAGGTGTTAAAGATGTTAAAGGAGGGCTGTGTTTGGATGGTAACCTCAGAGGTTGTCAGGACAGGTACTCAGATCTTTGACTGACAGTCGAGCATGTTGAAGAATAGGCGAACAGGCCCCTCTTCCAGATTAACTTTCTACTGCTGATCCTCTGAGATTGATCTGTGCCAAGGACTGGCAAGCCCTTGGCATGGTACTGTGAGATGAGATTGGATCAGGTCGGTCAAGGAAGGAGCTCTGAGGGCTGAGACAGAAACAGACTGATATAAAAAATACAGCACTTTTTAAAAATCATCCATAATCATTGACTTTTGTGCACTTATACTGTAGAAATCACACATTTCATCAGGGTCAGTTTAGTTCACTAATGTAACTGTCTAGAACAGGGCTGTCAAACATGTGGCCTGTGGGCCAAAACCAGCCCACCACAGATTCAAATCTGGCCTGTGGGATGATTTTGCAAAATGCAAAATTTGCACTGAAGATATGAACAGTCAAGGGTGTCAAACTCATTTTCACCCCATCTGATCTCCAGTGGGTCAGACCAGTAAAACAATAGCACAATAACTTATAAATATTGACAACTCTAAATTCCAAACTGCAAAATTTTAACAATATTCTGCCTGTTATTCAATGTTTTGTGCCTTTGTAGATCTACTGTCATCTGTAATACATGTATAAATGATCAGTTGAGGCATAATATAGTTAAAATCTTATGTATTTTTCTTAAGAAATTACAGGTTGCTCAGGTTATTCATTATTTTTGGTGAAAGGAAAAATAATAATAGCAAATGTAGACATTTTAACATTTTCATAATTTGATTTTACCTTTTTGCACTAAAACAAAGAAAATTTTTGAAGTGCTAGTATTTGTTGGCTATTTCTCTATTATTTTTTACTGGTCGGGCCCACTTGAGGTTTTACTGGGTTGTATGTGGCCCCTGAACAAAAATAAATTTGACACCCCTGGTCTAAAAGAGTCAGAAACTTTGAAAAAGTTGAAAAGGCCATTTTAGTGAAAATACTAACATTTTTAATCAGATATACATATGAAAAGATATTGGTTTGTGTTTTATCTTTACACCTGCAGACACTACAGTCATCCTTTTATGTCATTTCACAAATAATTTTTACCTGTTTTCTGGAGGTTTTCACCAGAGCTGCACAACTAATTAAATGACAACACAAATTAAATTTTAAAAATGCGGCTTCAATTTAATCACATGGGAAAAAATGATGTGTGAATGTGGTGACTCAATTCTCTGGTTAATTAAACCAGTGCAATGCTATATTGTATTGGGTCCCATAGGTTTACACTGACCTAATACTTGTTTTAAAAAATATTTATTATTACTCTCCAGTTATTAGAGGGTCTCTGGAACCTCTAATTGTAATACGTAGTGTAGTGAGGACCCCAGCGCAAGACACTCAGACAAGTAACAGTTACAAACGTCTGTATTACCGTACTTTCTGGGCTATAAGGAGCACTGGAATATAAGTCGCACCTGACTATAAGCCGCAGGTGTCCATGTTGTGACATGAGATATTTACACAGAAAGATGGTAAACAGAAAGATTATTTAAATATTTATTTCCATACCTTCACTGCTTTTTTCCTAACAGTGCCTGTAACACGGCAGTAAACGGCAGGAACACGACTGGTTAAAAAAAACCAGAAAGGTCATTGATCTCTATCTTCATCTTCCTTCTGCACATTGGAATCACTTAAGTCGTCTTCTTTAGCATCGAAGCTGAACAGCCTCAAAGGCTCCGTCACACACCTTCTACGTCTCTCCTCCGTTGTTGCTCAATGGCACTTCTGTGCTGCAGCTCTATTTCCTTCTTAGACAGACACATCGATTGCTTTTAACTTAAAAGCTGCAAAGTATGCATTTCTTTGTGTGTTTTCCATGATGAGGGTTTGTGTATGACACGCAAAATAATTGTTCAAAGTTCAGATTAAAACTTCTCTTCATCACCTCTTCCACCTGTCTGTCTCACTTTTGCGCTTCCTGCTAGAGTGCCCCCTGGAGGCCGTTAGCCTGTATAAATCTATACTGGAGCTGTATAAGCCACAGGGTTGAAAACGAGAAAAAAGTAGCAGCTTATAGTCCGGTAGTTGTTTTATAGATGCCAACTGAGTTGTGGGAGGGCTCAGGGGAGCAAGTACCTGTGCTGGATTTGAACCTGGGCCTTCCACATGGCAGGCTAGAACACTGTCACTAACAGAGCCGCCGGGATGACATAGGCAAGGCAGGCAGCTGCTTAGGGCCCCCTCGCTGAAAAGGGCCCCCAATGGCCGCATGGTCATTTATCTGTACAACTTCTTAAAAACCATCCATTGTAAACAAACCACCACAGTGAGGCAGCGCTAACCCTCTCCAGTACTGTTTTGTGACTGGGGCCCCCCAGACTAGAGGGATTCCCCCTGTGCAATGACAAATGCTATGAGGGTCATGTAGAAGTGACCTCCGCCCTCGCGTACCCCCCATCACACCCCCCACTTGCCGTCAGTGGAACAAACGGTCTGTCCACACTGAGCACGGCGGCGGCCATTTTAAAAGAACATCAATGATGAAGAGCTCCTACCCTTCAGGGTTTGAAAAAAGACAAAAAAAGAAAGAAGAGGAAAAACGCCAACGACACAGCGGTAAGTATGAAGTAAACCATTGTTTCCTCCAAACAGGCTACAACTGTGTGATATGTTTGAATGTGTGCGAACAAAAGCCCTCACATCAGTGACCAAACACACAGATGTTAGCATGAGAGGGAGAGGATTCAGTTCAACAGCTAATCATATACACACAACACAACTGTGTTCTGTTGAAGAATTTAAGGAGAGAAGAAACACAACTTCTCCATCACCCTTTTCTACTGTTGTACAGCGTTCCAAAACTTCTTTTGAGCTAAATAATTTGGATGTGGAGGACCGAAGTACGACAGCATTATAAGTATTTAGTCCTGAAAAGCCAAAGCTCAGCCTACTGAAGTGTTTTCACTTACTCTGGACGGTTGTCTGCTCCTGCTGCCGTCACCCACACAACTTTATTCCAAACTAAATTGTCTGCTCCTATGAATCCCATCCAGTTTGGACAAAGAATCCATCCAGTTCAATGGACATTTTCAGTTAGCTAGCAATTTCTGTTGGTGACCTCTCCATCCCATTAGGAGAAAAATGTCCCTTTTCCATTGCGTTTGTCCGTCTCATCCATACGTCTGTTCCTTGTGTGTCAGCTGGTTTAGGCACAGAAGAGGACTAGAGTAGGACTGCAGCAAAAGTTTAGATTTTCAAGCCAACATTTGTTCGAGTCCCTCACATCAGCTCTGTGCCCTCACTGCAGAACTGAGTTCTGTTCACATTCATGGCAGCACACGTAAACTATACATGAGGCATTCAGGAACAATTAGAATAATTAGGAAATAACAACACTTTTCAAAATCGTTAAATATTCAGAATATTCAAATACAACATCAAAAAAAAAAAAAAAAAAAAGAATGGCGGTGTCTGTGAACCATGTCTGTGAACCATGTAATCACAATCCTACATTTTAAACTCTGTAATTATCTATATTTCCCACACTTGCCCATCAACACATCACAACACTTTGCACCATGTGCTCAGGTAGTTTTGCTGATGAGGTCTGATGTTACATTTTGGTGCATTATGGGAAGTGAAGTTCTTCTCCTGCAAAGTTACTATCAAATCCTCTGCACTTTAATCATATACTTCTAGAATAAGGACAAAAGTAAGCCTACTCACCAAATGCCTTTTTTTTTTTTTTTTGCTTTTTTAGGTGCTTTGCTTAAATTTCTGTCAGCGCCAACTGATAGTGACAATGCCACCTCCTCACAAGCCAAAGGTATTTATCAGGCTACATGGAATTAGTTACATCACAGTCTAAGAAAAAAATCTTATCATTAGTAAATCTATCACGATAAGTACTAATTGCATATTATTATATAATAAATAGGCCTGATAATAATAATAATTATTATTTTTCTTCTTCGGTGATTTGACCACCACATCTTCGCGTATTAGGGGCCTCACTTTATTTTCTCCCAGGGCCCCCAGATATCTTGAAACGGCCCTGGTCACTAAGCCAACAGGGCCGTTTGGGTGGAACCCTCAGTTGAACAGGGTCTACAATAAACATGACAGCCTGGATTCAGGCCTCAGTTGAGCAGTGTTTGAAGAAAGGCAGAGGCCGAGAATGGGAAACACCAAACAAACACAGGTAGATGAACACCAGGGAAGAAACAGGCAGATCTCATAGTCAGAAACAGAAGGCTGTTGGGTTTACCGGAGCAGAGACAAGAGGAGTCAGGAACAGGCAGAGTCGAAACCATGAAATCAGTAGTGATTTTACCTGTGACACCTAAGCTTCCAAGCATGTGTCCAAAAAAATGAACCAAATTTCAGTGGAGCTTGTATCAGAGTGTGATACGTTTTTTACTGATCATGTGACCCATGACATCCGAAGCTTCATTTGACAAATACACCACATGACTGTTTGCACGCTGATTCAATGGTAGCTGTTCACACCTTACTGCTGGTAAATCTGTATGGATGATCTGATAAGAACATGAACAAAACAAACAAATAAATAAATGAATTAATTAATGTATGATTTTTCCACATCAGTAAAAGCCGATGAAGTAAACAGATGTGAATATGCGTGCATATGCAAGTTGTTAATATTTTGGCGTCTAACTGGATGTCAGACGGACAGACAAGGGTTTTTTCTAATGGTCGCTTCCACTGAATCAGGATTCGAACCAGTCATGTGGTGTATGTGTCAAATGAAGCTCCGGACGTCATAGGTCTACAGGGGTTGGACAAAATAATGGAAACACCTTAAAAAATCAACAAAATATAATTTAATATGGTGTAGGTCCGCCTTTTGCAGCAATTACAGCCTCAATTCTCCGAGGTATTGATTCATACAACTTGTGAATTGTTTCCAAAGGAATTTTAAGCCATTCTTCAGTTAGAATACCCTCCAACTCTTTTAGAGACGATGGCGGTGGAAATCGACGTCTTACTTGAATCTCTAAAACTGACCATAAATGCTCAGTAATGTTGAGGTCTGGGGACTGTGCCGGCCATACGAGATGCTCAATTTCATTAGAATGTTCCTCATGCCATTCTTTAACAATTCTAGCTGTATGGATTGGGGCATTATCATCTTGAGGTGAAGGTGTTTCCATTATTTTGTCCAACCCCTGTATAATGGAATTTTAACTTCTTTATCTGATTCCGTTCTTTGTTCCCGTATCCTTTCCTGAATACCCTTCCCCACTGTATGCTAATTTTCCCATATCCTTACCCAAATCCCCCTACTGTGTGTGTAAATTTTCTTGCAAGGTAACAAAAGGTGACTGATTTGGCTCATCATTCTATCAAAAGGCCCTCTGAGGAGACTGGAGGTGTCACTTGCAAATGCGATCCACTCTATAAAAGGTGGATCTTGTGAGAAGCTCTTGGTCTTTTCTTCACAATTGCCGCTCGTGTGCAGAACTGACGTTTCTTGACAAAGAAATAAAATCTTGTCAGCGGGCAGATGTCTCTATTTCATTATTCACCAGCAGCAGAAAAGATTTTCCGTAACAGGTCACATGATCGAAACAAGCTTCGAGTAGTGAACCTTTTTCAATACAGCTGTGATGAAAAGGTTCGTTGCTTCAGAAAGCTTCACTTTGCTCATCACTAGAAATCAGACCGAGGAAAACCGCTGGAGAGTCGTGCATGCTGCCAAGACAGTCTGGCAATGAGTGAGTGAATAAGGACAGGTTCAATACGATCCAGCTGATTAAGCACAGCTGGAACAACAGGTGGACCTGATTAGGCTGACGAGGTGTAGAAAGGTGAGGGAGGAGACAGCAGCAGAGACTAATAAGACTACAGTCAGACAGCAGATCTGTTTTAGTGAAATCTGATTGTTTTGTGCGCGCCTTCATATTACACATTAAATGCAACTTCTATCAGTTTTGAGTATGAACTGAATGCGACCTTGAAGTGACCCGCATGCGCAAAAGAGTTCCTGATGTAATATGTGACCGCATAGGCACGCGCTGTGTTTACAGAAGTAAATGTGGTTTTCCCGTCGCTCCTCCTCCTGGGACGCAGAATTGTGATGTTTGTCGCATTTTAATGATGTAAAGCAGGGGTGTCAAACTCATTTTACTTCAGGAGCTACATTCAGCTAAATTTGATCTGCAGTGGGCCAGACCAGTAAAATAATAACTTAATAATATATAAATAATGACAACTCCAAATTTTTGTCTTTGTTTTAGGGTAAAGAAAAAAAAACATTAAATGATGAAAATACTTACTTTTATAAACTATTCAAAGAAAAAAAGATGTGAACAACCTGAAAAAATGGAAATTTCTTGAGAAAAATAATTTTATCAATATTCTGCCTCAACTTATCATTTCTACATGTGCATTATGGATCAGATCTACAAAGACACTAAACACTGAGGAACAGGCAGAAAATTGTTAAAATTGTGCTTCATTTTCTTTAGACATTTCAGGTTGTTCATATTTGTTCAGGTTATTCACATTTTATTGTTACAGGATAGTTTGTAAATGTAAATATTTTCATAATTTAATGTTATTTTTTTGCACTAAAACAAAGAAACAAATTTGAAGTTGTTATTTCAAGATTTTTTGCTTAATTTAAGATTTTTTTCTAAATTTAAGTTTTGTTTTTTTTTTACTTAATTGAAGATTTTTTTTTTTTTTTGCTTAATTCTACATTTTTTCCTTAATTTAAGCTACTTTATTTTTTCCGCTTTATTCAATTCAAGACTGTGGAACTTTTGACTTTGCAAAAACATCCCAAGGGCCAGACTGGACCCTTTGGCGGGCTGCATTTGGCCTCCGGGCTGCATGTTTGCCACCCCTGATATAAAGGTTCGATAAATGCGACCTGGCCGTTCAGACTGAAGTCACATCGCAAAATATCAGATACGTATCGGATTTAGGACCCCATATGAAAGTGGTCTGGGTTGGATTTGAAAAAATCAGATTTGTGCTGTTCAAACTGTCTTTAACAGATCGGATACAGGTCACATATGGAGGAAAAAATTGGATTTGGGCCACATTTGGCTGCAGTCTGAACGTAGCCTTAGTCATTTGGTCCATTATTTTGGTTTTCTCATCTGTTTAAAAGATCGGAGGGCTCTTAGAGGGTTCTTATGTCTGCTGTGTTGGTCTGTATGACAGGCTGGGACGCTGTTAAGGGGGGGGGTAAACATGAAAAATTCATGGGGCTCAGTATTTGTGGAGGGTCCATAGAGCAGTGGAGGGGGTCCAGTCTATAGTCATGTGCTGTTGTGTCCTTGGACAAGACACTTCACCCCCCCCTGCCTCCAGTGCACTACTCACACTGGTGTATGAATGCATATAAATGTTGGGTGGTGGTCAGAGGGGCCCCAGGGCAGCTGTGGATGCAAATGTAGTTTACCACCACCAGAGTGTGAATGTGAGAGTGAGTGAATAATGGATCCACTGTACGTGCTTTGAGTATGCGTTCATAGAAAAGCACTATATAAATCTAATCCATTATTATTAGGCCTGTAACGGTACACAAAATTTTCAGTTAGGTACGTTTTCGGTTTTGAAAGGCATGGTTCGGTTTTTTTCGGTTCGGTACGGGAAGAAAGAAAACCCCTCAACATGTCTTTAATGCATTTATGAATTTTTGAACATTCTTCCACAAATTTTTGGAGACAACAGAATGTACAAAAACAGGAATAATATAATTCTGCTGCTATAAATCAAATAGAAAATAAAATATTACTAAATGTATTTTAAACATTAGTATTGCACTTTTCCCTGAAAGGGAGTTTTGAACAGACAACAAAAATCTAATCACAGTTCTGTCAGTTCACATTCTGCAGAAAAATAACAACAAAAAAATTCCATATGAAGTGCAACATTAAGAAGAGGGCAAACTGGTATTCTGTTGAAACAAACTGAAGAGAAACATTGACAAATAAATTAACCTAATTATTTACTTTAGGACAGTGAAAAAACTGTTTAAGACACTTTGTGTACTTGTGTGTGTGTGTGTGTGTGTGTAGGTGTGTGTGTGTAGGTGTGTGTGTGTGCATGCGTGCATGCGTGCAGGGTGCGACTTGTCAAAAACAGAGTTGATGCTCCGAGTCCCTAACAACTTTCAGGGTTAAAACAGTTTCTATAAACCTAAGTGGTTATATTAAGTGTGATCTTCCTTTGTATTTTAAATGTCACTTGTTCAGACAATATGATAGTTATTGCATTAATTTTGACGTTTTATACCAGGTTTCATTCAACATAGGTCAGATGTTTTTGTTTGTGCTGCTTCTTGTCATGGGGTCAGCGGTCACACTAAATATGGGGCGGCTGTGGCTCAGGTGGTTGTCCAATAACCGAAGGGTCGGTGGTTCAAATCCCGCTCTGTCCTAGTCAGTCCGTTGTGTCCTTGGGCAAGACACTTCACCCTCCCTGCCTCCCTGACTCACAGTGGTGTATGAATGTTCGGTGGTGGTCGGAGGGGCTGCAGGTGCAAATTGGCAGCCACGCTTCCGTCAGTCTGCCCCAGGGCAGCTGTGGCTACAGATGTAGTTTACCACCACCAGAGTGTGAATGTGAGAGTGAATGAATAACGGGTCAATAATGTAAAGCGCTTTGGGTGTCTAGAAAAGTGCTATAGAAATCCAATCCATTATTATTATTATTATTAAATAGTGACTCTAATCTCTACAACCCATTCAATTCAGCTCTGCACATATTTCCTGTATTTTATTGTATCAAAAAAAAAGAGAATGAGAAACAAATATATATTCTCACTTCAACTCTGCAAAAACTACAAAGCTAAAGACTTTTGCATAGTATTGTACAATTGTCACAACATGAATATACACCACAATAACACTAATTATTATTTTATTTCAGCCCATTACATTCAGTTTATGGAGATGCACATTGTTTCCTGAATCATAGAGAATGTATTTTTCTTTCTTTTTGAACTCAGTGTACAGACTGTTGTGTCCTCTAACAGTGTAAGCTCTGGTAAACGCTGTAGCACTGGTGATGTAACCATAATATTAAAGTGTTGTATACAGTACAGTTTGACTGTGACATGCAATAGGCAACCCAAACTGGGACAGTAGGCCATCATGGTAAGTGTATTTGGCATTAGGGTCTACGTAAGGCCCTCCATCCCACTTAGCTGTAGCAGCAGGTTAAGGTGGGACAAATTTGCTGTCAGGCTGCTCTGCATTAAAACAAACTGAGGCAAACTGTTGCTGTGTGCATCAGCTGTTTCAAAAATCTGTCACTCAGCAACTACACAATACATCAGGGGTGTCAAACATGCGGCCCGTGGCCCAAAACTGGTTCACCAAAGGTTCCACTTGGCAACCCATAGAAAATTATCCAATCAAATAACGACAAGAAAATAACAATAACTCTGATGGGTTCCAAGGTGAGGCTTTTTGGTGTCATAACTCTATACTGTAATGATGCTCCACTCCAAACTCCACTGAATACAGTCTGTCCATAAAAAACTGAGGTGTAATGGGCTGAACAGGAATAAACAATGCTACCAGTGACGTTTGGAGCAGGTTAATTGTCTGTTTTTTGTTCATTCTGGAGTCATGAAAGTATTGATATCTTATTCAAGACCACTTGGCAACCAGCAGAAAAGTATCCAGTCAAATAACAACAAGCAAATAACAATTCTGATTGGGTTCAAGGGGCATCTTTTAGGTGTTATAACTCTATACCAGAGTTGTCAAACTCCTTTTAGTTCAGGGGCCACACTCAGCCCAGTATGATCTCAAGTGGGCTGAACCAGTAAAAGAATAACAGAGGAAACAAGTCAAATTAAATTATAATAATGTTAACATCTACAAAATCTGAATGACATGAACAACTGGAAACATCTTAAGAAAAACAAGTCCAATTTTAACAATATCTAATTATTATTAGATTTTTTTTTTTTTTTTTTTTTTGCTTAATTCAAGATTTTTTTTTTTTTTTGCTTAATTCAAGATTTTTTCTTTTGCTTAATTCAGTTTTTTTTTTTTTTTTTTTTTTTGCTTAATTGAAGTTTTTTTTTTTTGCATAATTCAAGATTTTTTTGGCTGAATTCAAGATTTTTTTGCTTAATTCAAGATTTTTTTTGCTTAATTCAAGATTTTTTAGTTCACTTAATTCAAGATTTGTTTTGCTTAATTCAACATTTTTTTTTGCATAATTCAAGATTTTTTTTTTTTGCTTAATTCAATATTTTTTTTTTGCTTAATTCAAGATTTTTTTTTGCTTAATTCAAGATTTTTTTTTTTGCTTAATTCAAGATTTTTTTTTGCTTAATTCAAGATTTTTTTTTTTTTTTTTTTTGCTTAATACAGGCTTGTTTTTTTTTTTTTTTTGCTTAATTCAAGATTTTTTTTGCTTAATTCAAGGTTGTTGTTTTTTTGTAAATTCAAGATTTTTTTTTTTAATTCAAGATTTTTTTTTGCTTAATTCAAGATTTTTTTTTTTTTTTTTTGCTTAATTCAATATTTTTTTGCTTAATTCAAGATTTTTTTTTTGCTTAATTCAAGATTTTTTTTTTTTTTTTTTGCTTAATACAGGATTTTTTTTTTTTTTGGCTTAATTCAAGATTTTTTTTTTTTTTTTGGCTTAATTCAAGGTTTGTTTGTTTTTTGGTAAATTCAAGATTTTTTTCGCTTAATTCAACATTTTTTTCCCTTAGTTCAAGATTTATTTTTTTTTGCTTAATTCAAGATTTTTTTTTTTTATCATCTACAAAAATCTGAATAACACGAACAACTGGAAACATCTTAAGAAAAACAAGTTCAGTTTTAACAATATTATGCCTCAGTTTATCAGTTTATAATTTACACATGTGCATTCCAACTTACATTACAATTACAAATGCGCAAAACATTTAATATCAGGCAGAATATTGGCTAAATTGCATTTACTTATCTTAAGACATTTCAGGTTTTTCACATTTTTTGTAAAGTAACAGTTTTTAATATAAACATTTTCATGTAATTTTACTTTTTTTTTTTAACACTTAAAGATAAAATTGGCTGTTTTCATTATTTATAGTTTTAATATGATAGTAATTTACTGGTTCTGACCCACTTGAGATCTAATGGGTCTGTATGTGGAATCTGAATTAAAATGATTTTGACATCCTCGATGGTTAATATCTTCAGTGTAATTTTTGTATTTCACAAATTCAACCCACGGGCCGGATTGGATCCTTTGGCGGGCCAGATTTGGCCCCCGGGCTGCATGTTTGACACCTGTTATCTATACTATAATAATATTTTATATCAGGGGTGTCAAACATACGGTACATGGGCCAAAACCAGCTTGCCAAGCATTCCAATCTGGCCCGGGATGAATTTACAAAGTGCAAATATTACACTGAAGATTTTAACAGTCGTGGAAACTGTTTTAGGTCAGGGGCTGCATACAGACCAATGTGATCTCAAGTAACATGATAGCATAATAACCTGTAAATAATGACAACTCCAAATTTTTAATTTAGTGCAAAAAATGACATTAAATTCTGAAAATACTTACATTAACAAATTACCTAACTTTTGACAACATTTGAACCACCTGAAATGTCTAAAGAAGTGCAATTTTAACAATATTCTTCTTTTACTGAATGTTTTGTGTCTTTGTAGATCTGACCTGTAATGCTCATGTATAAATGATAAGTTGAGGCATAATGTTGTTAAACTTGCACTTATTTTTCTTAAGAAATTTCAGTTCTTTTCTTTTTTTTGATAGTTACCGCCGCCAAGGAGGTTATGCTTTTTCCAGCGTTGGTTTGTCTGTCTGTCTGTCTGTCTGTCTGTCTGTGTGCAAGACAACTCAAAAAGTTATGGATGGATTTGGATGAAAATTTCAGGAAATGTTGATATTGGCACAAGGAACAAATTATTGGTGGTGATGGGGGGGTAGCACTGATCTGCCTTGGCGGAGGTGTGAGCTCTCCGAGTCCTTTTCTAGTTTGTAAATGTAAATATTTTCATACAAAACAAATAGAAAAATCTGGACTTGTCATTATTTATAGGCTGTTATGCTATTATTTTACCGGTCCAGCCCACTGGAGATCGGATTGGGCTGAATGTGGCCCCTGAAAGAAAATGAGTTTGACATCCCTGCAATACGTGTTCAACTGTTCCGAGGATTTTACCTGCTATTTAGAGGTTGATTTGTAAATCTCAGAGCGAGTTAATGTGCATATATATAGTTAAATGTTCTTTGCTTAGACTATTTTTCTGCTTTAAAATCAAGTCAATTAGACATTCACGAGCATTCCCCAGGCAAATGATTCAATTATGGTCTGTAAATGAGGCGTGACTGACCTTTCAAAGGTAACTGTTCATAGTTGAGTTTCCACAATTGTCTCCATGGTTTCCCTGATCTAATTAGCATTTCCTGATGTGTCAAATAGGACTTACATTATCTCAACTTTTCAGACGACAGCACAGTCTGTGAGAGTGACCTAATTACTGGCCTCACAATAATTTTGTACTTTAAAGGTAAAAATAATAGCTGCCATAATACAGGTTCTAATCTGTCAGGTTTGGCGAGTGTGGCTCAGCCTTCATATTCTGTAACAACCACCAAATCATTCTAGTATTGGTGGTTAGTACACTTTTTTTTTTCTTTACCAAAAGGTGGTATTCCAGATCATACACCTCATTTTGAGATTCGGTGAACTGAACCCAGGACCTTCTTGCTCTGAGGTGATAGTAGTGAGTATTTCACATCAAACTACTCACACTGACAATGACGTAAATTTGCAACAGTTACAACACTACTTCAACAGAGGTGGGTAGTAATGCATTACATTTACTCCGTTAAATTTACTTAAGTAACTTTTTATGTAAATTGTACTTTTAAGAGTACTTTTAAAACGACATACCTTTTACTTTTACTTGAGTATATTTGTGAAGAAGAAACACTACTTCTACTCCATTACAATAGCAGACATTCATTACTTTTGTTTTTGGTCATTTGTTAATGCATGAACCATTTGTTCCGTTTTGTTAGAAAGACTTCCAAAAAGTCACATGACTGTGTTTCACCAATCAAACATAGCTAGCCACTAGCTACGTTTGACTCCTTACCACCAATCAGATGTAGCCAGGCAGTCACATGACAGTTTGGTGGCGGTTTCACACAGGAGCAGAGTGAGCACAAACACAGGAGTGGACGTCAGCAACGGCTGAAACAACGTCTTGTGATTCAAATTTAGATGAGACAGAAGACCCGGAACACCCCTGGCTGCACATTCCAACTATGTTTTCCTTAAGGCAGGGGTGTCAAACTCATTTTAGTTCAGGGGCAACATTCAGCCTAATATGATATAAAGTGGGCCGGACCAGTAAAATAATATAAGTAATAGGATAAGAACTTTTGAGTAAAAAAAAAAGTAAATTCTGTAATGAAAATGTTTATATCCACAAATTGTACTTGAACATAACACTAACAAATGTGAACAAGCTGAAAATTCTTTAGTAAAATAAGTGCAATGTTAACAATATTACACCTTAGTTTATCATTTATACATGTGAATCACAACTTACAGAACACAGTGGATCTACAAATACACAAAACATCAAATAACAGGAAGAATATTGTTAAAATTCCACATACCTCTCTTACGAGATTTCAGGTTATTCACTTTTTTTTTTTTTTTTTTTAAATAAAAGGCTAGTCTGTAAATGTCAACATTTTTGTGCAATTTAACTTTTTTTTTTACACTAAAACAATGGGAAAAATTTACAGTTTTCATTATTTATAGGTTATTATGATAGTATTTTACTGGTCTGAAAAATCTTGAATTAAGCAAAAAAAAAATAAATCTTGAAATAAGCAAAAAAAAAAATAAAATCTTGAATTAAGTAAAAAAAAAAATCTTGAATCAAGCAACAAAAAAAAATCTTGAAATTAAGAAAAAAAAAAACATCTCAAATTAAGCAAAACAAGTCTTGAAATAAGCAAAAAAAAATCTTGAATTGAGCAAAAAAATGTTGAATTAAGAATTAAGACATTTCAGATATTCATATTTTTAGTAAAAGACTAGTCTGTAAATGTAAACATTTTTGTGTAATTTTACTTTTTTTACACTAAAACAAAGAAACAAATTTTTTCATTATTTTCATTATTATAGGTTGTTATGATAGTATTTTACTGGTCTTATCCACTTTAGACTGAAAGGACCTAAAATGATTTTAACATCCTTGATTGTTAATATCTTCAGTGTAATTTTTGCATTTCACAAATTCATCCCAGGGGCCGGATTGAACCCTTTGGCGGGCCAGATTTGGCCCCTTGGCCGCATGTTAGACACCTGTGCCTTAAGGTCTATGAAAAAGAACAGCTGTGTCATGCGCTGTCATCTGTATCTGCCCAAACAAGTCGACATTTCAGCCTATAAGAACTCAACTTCAAATTTGAGAAAAAAACATCACGTTAAGTTGTAATAAGCTTAGTTTTGGCTGTGGACAGTCTAGCGCTGTTTGTAATAGAGTTTCTATAATTACAGTTAAAGATATTTGACAGAAGGTGAAGATACAGGGTGGGGAAGCAAAATTTACAATATTTTGAGGCAGGAATTGAAAGACAGTGTATGACCAATTAGTTTATTGAAAGTCATGAGAATTTATTTGCCACAAGAACATTTACATCATAGAAAATGTTTTTATTCTATGTGTCCTTCTTCTTTCTCAATAACTGCCTTCACACGCTTCCTGAAACTTGCGCAAGTGTTCCTCAAATATTCGGGTGACAACTTCTCCCATTCTTCTTTGATAGTATCTTCCAGACTTTCTCGTAATAGTTTTGCTCATAGTCATTCTCTTCTTTCCATTATAAACAGTCTTTATGGACACTCCAACTATTTTTGAAATCTCCTTTGGTGTGACGAGTGCATTCAGCAAATCACACACTCTTTGACGTTTGCTTTCCTGATTACTCATATGGGCAGAAGTTTCTGAAAAGGTATGGATAATAGTGTTAGGTATGATTTTGACATCAATATATGTTTGGTTTCAAAACAATTGACGTAGTGCCTGCTGAGAAAAAATTACTAAATGTTCATTGTAAATTTTGCTTCCCCACCCTTTGTGTTCAAAGACATCTAGGCTAACTCGTAAAAATAAATAGAAAACCACGCACTGTATCTGTCTCCATAAGAACAAACTAGATATTAATGTGATGGAACCAACAATGATTATTACCAGGTATATTTGTAACTAGCTGTAATGTCCCAGATATATTTTATTTTAACATTTCATTTGTTAATGGTTGAATTTAAAAGAACAATAAATATGATGTTACTCAGGAAGTACTCAGTACTTGAGTAATTTTTTTTCATTAAGTATTTTTTTACTTTTACTTGAAGAATTACACTACCAGTCAAAAGTTTGGACTCACCTGTTTTTTCTTTATTTTCATGACTATTTACATTGTAGATTCTCACTAAAGGTATGAAAACTATGAATGAACACATGGAATTATGTAGTTTAAAAAAAAGTGTGACATAATTCAAAGCTTGTTATATAATTTAGATTCTTCAAAATAGCCACATTTTGCTTTTATTACTGCTTTGCACATTTTTAACATTCTCTTGATGAGCTTCATGAGGTAGTCACCTGAAACAGTTTCCAACAGTCTTGAAGGAGTTCCCAGTGATGCTGAGCACTTGCTGGACATCTGTGGTCCTTCTCATGCCATTTAAATGAGAAGGTGAGTCCCAACTTTTGACTGGTAGTGTATTTGGATGACTACTTTTTACTTGTACTTGAGTAATGTTTTCTAAAATAACAGTACTTTTACTTGAGTCTAATTTTTGGTTACTCTACCCACCTCTGTACTTCAGTAAAAGATTGTGATATATTCACACCAGGTCGTTGAACAGAAATATGAATAGATTCAACATCATCTGGAGCCTTCTCTGCAGTGTGTGTCCAGCCTGTCTGAAACAGATCCTCTGTTCCTCTTGTCGTGGAAATTTACCGTTCAACTGATAACCCACACAAAGAAAAAGGGAGAAAGTTAGAGTTAAAATAATAAATGCATTTATTGAGAAATCAATCACAGACAAAGCTCTGTAAATGAAGTCTGATGAAACAAGAGAAAACTAAAGATTATATAGAACCAAATCCAACCCCCTCAAACTATGATGTCATTCCTTACGTACATCGTACCACCCCATACTACTCCTTCTCTGCTCCGTGAAGAGGTCATGATGACCTCTTCACTCTAACCTTGCTTGGATCCAATCTGAAGTGCAGGCGCCATCCTCTATCTACACATTCAGACATTTAGGTGTTTGGGTTTTAACTCAAGGTAAGAACTTCGTCCCTAAGTCGGGGTTGCTACAGAGTGGTAAACATCACACATAACAATGACTCAGCATGCACTTAACAGTATAACATATTAGAAGAGTATAAAATATAAAAAGTAAATTTTTCCACCACACTCTGAGTCTACATCCAGTGTCCAGGTAAACACACACTAATGCAAACTGCACATGACGGTCATACAAACACTCCTCTTTCTTTACAATCTAGTCATTTGACAGTGTTGCTCTATACGTTGTCTTTCACTTTCATTATCTTCATCGTTTCTGTCTTTCATACTAAACTAAGCATGGGAAGAAACCAACACCACCTTTATCATGATCACATTATATACAGTTCTCACATATGATTGGTTGAGGTCTTTATTTGTGCTGCAAAAACTGAGAAAAATCCACATTGCAGTGAAAATAAAAAGCTTTTTCACTGAGCAATATTCACATATGAAACATGAAATAATATTCACATGTGAAAGTACTCATGACATAAACTGCTGTTCAGAAAAATACCAACATGCAAATTATTCACATTACTCACAATTCAAAGCCCTTTAGAGTGAGATCAATGGGGGAGAGAGAGAGAGAGGGAGCTGCTGTTTTCATCCATTATTCCCCTCATAACCGTTACTGTTTTGCACTACCACTGCTATTGTAAATAGATTGATGTACGCATTTTATATTCTATTATAGTTTATTCTTTATACCTCTAATTTATTCTTCTTCTTTTACCTGTTTTTTTTTAATAACAAGATGAGAGAGAAACACCATCTCATTTCTCTGTACATCCTGTGCTTCTACTGAATTGACAATAAAAGAAAATCTTTGAGTCTTGAATTTGAATGTTTGAATCTTCCCAAACCAGAGCTCCTTAGGTGTTCAATAGTTCATCTCACCAATTTAACCGTTCTAATGTGCCCCCCAGGTAAAATTTAGGATATGCTAGTGCTGTGATTCAATTCAGTATTTAGTTTTGAAGAAGCAGCTCCCCAGTGAAACAGATATTACACAACTAACACTGCATTGCAGAGCATTTTTAGTCCAAACATACACTATTTTAGATTCTAGTGGAGATCCGAAAAGTTTTTGTAACTTTGGGTATGTGTATGAAACGTGGCACTGTGAAGAGTTGGTGCAAGCTGATGCTGGATAAAGCACATTCCTGTCACAAAATGTAAAATGAAATGATTTTTCCAACTTTAAATCTACTTATGGGGTTACAAGAAGTTGAAAAACAGTTTACACACTATCTGGGGAAGATGTGGTATAATTACACTCTCTTCAGTCTCTCATGTTTCATTTTTATTTCATTTTTTTTCTTGTAAATTATTATTATTGTTCTGTAAACATGCATTTGCTTGACAATATGTCCCAAACATCTGACTGATATGATGCATTTTGAAAAATACAGCCAGACTAATTATTGTAGAGCATCTGTAAACCGTCTTTAATTTTGCTTTTCGAGTTTCTTAATCCACAATAAATATTTACCTCCGCCAAGGAGGTTATGTTTTTGCCAGGGTTTGTTTGTTTGTCTGTCTGTTTGTTTGTCTGTCCGTTAGCGTGCAACATAACTCAAAAAGTTATGGACAGATTTTGATGAAATTTTCAGGGTTTGTTGGAAATGGGATAAGGAAGAAATGATTACATTTTGGTGGTGATCGGGGGTGGGGGGGCCCACGGGGGGGGCCACTGATCAGCCTTGGCGGAGGTCTGCGCTCTCCGAGTGCTTCTAGTTGCAAATGATTTGCTTTGCTTACACCTCTTTTCAGAAAATCCAAACCTCCAGTATTTTTCATGTGAACACAATGGATATCAGGTTTTCATGTGAATATGTACTCTGACCTTTTGACTCATGTTGCACAGAATTGTTTAAGTTGTCCTTTGACATTCACATTTATTGAACAGAGCATCATAAAAAAACACTATCTACTCCTATATGGTTCTAATTCAGTAACATCTGAACCATATGGGTGTCACAATGTATTTTAATTTGTTAACATAAACTCTCATGTAAATTGTATTTTTCTATTATTACTGTTTAGTCTGATGACTAAAGTATAAACAAGGACAGAGACACAAGACACCTTTACAGAACTACATGTTGGGTTAATTTTGTTTATATACTGCTTTACAACCTAAAGAAGATGCACTGTAAACAATCAGTATCAGTGTAAGTATGTCATTAGCCTCAAAGCATCACTGCCTAAGTCATACCCTATATGGACAAAAGTATTGGGACACATTGAATTCAGGTGTTTCTTTTCTAACAGGGGTCTGGGTAATAATGACAAATGTCATGATATAGTTTTACATTGTGATAAATACCATATTGATTATTATTATTATTTATTTATTTATTTGCACATAATAAAAACAGCAATGGAAAAAACAACAACATTCAAACAAGTAACAAAATTGTGCAGGAGAGGTTAGAAGCAAAAAAAAAAAAAAGAAAAAGGCTTATATGAATACCTCCCCCGAAATGAACAATACACAAAAAAAGAATTAAAAAATACATTATAACTGAAATAATAAACTAAAGTAAAAACAGTAAAAATGTTGATATTGATGTTTCTATCTCAAATCAGTATGAACAGGACATCTTACAGCTGTAGCCATGATGTGTCCCAATATTTTTGTCCATATAGTTTATAAACATCAATATTTCCTTGAAGTTTAATGGGAGATTTTTCTTCCTAAGTGAGATGTGATGAAAGTAGATGGTTAGTTGTGGTAGAAAATTATTATTTACACTCAGAGCAAAAAAAAATATTTGAGAAATTTAGAGGTAGAACATTTAAAAATCATAGTCATTGATAAAACAAAAATCAGTGTTGAGAGAAATTAAGTCAAAACCATCTCTGAGGCATTTTGGAAGCAAAGATAACAATTTAAACCAAACTAATTAATGCATTGCAATGATATTTATCACAATATTAAAGTATATTATGACATTTGTCATTATTGTTTTGTATCCCAGACCCCTGTTAGAAAAGAAACACCTGAATTCAACGTGTCCCAATACTTTTGTCCATATTGTGTATGACTTAAACAGTTATGCTATGAGGCTAATGATATATTAGAGGTGTTGTTGTCATACTATGGAGTTTTAGGGCCACAGGGAGGACAACATATAAGATCATTCAAGAAAAATGTCAAAAATATTGCAAGATCATTTTTATATTTTAAGAAAAACTCATATTTAAAAAACTCATTTTATATTTTTATCCTCTTCTGTATTATGTTTTATGTTTATGTATGTTCTGTTTTGTCTCTCCATCCATTTCATCCCATTGTCAATATCACAACCTCCAAACATCTTGAGAAAATGTCTTTAAATTCACGAATGAACCATTAGATGTTGTTTTGAAAGCAGAAGTTATGTTTTTGGACGTTGCCATTTAGTTCCTTGCAGACATACAGTAAGTGATCATATTTGGACAAAAGGAGTGAATTGAAGGGTGACAAGTAAGATAATGCTAAACAATAGCTTACTAATGTGGTAAAATCTTCAGCTTCACGTTTGTCTGAAATAATTATTTGACAGTTGTTTGGTTTCGTCTATTAACCACAAGTATAACTGGGTTGAAAATGTTTTATTCAATAAACAGAAGCTCCACAAGACCGACTCCACAGGTAATGGATTGAGGGAAACACCTGTCAATCAAAGCTGACAGAGCAGATGTTGTTTTTGTTGTTTGTTTTTTTATATATAAATGTTCAGTTGGACTCAGTCAAGTCAAGGTAACACCAAATTAAGAGCATGACAAGACTGGTTTCAAAGTAAAACAACAATGTAACTTTTTTCTTCAGTATTCCTGAATGGTGTGGTTTGAGGAATGTGTGATTCCCCTGAATACCAGTGAGAGGCAGAATGAAGCAGCCTGAGGACAGCAGAATCAAAAACCGGCAAAAGAGTTTTACATCGGCACCAGAACGTTTGTGAAATCTCTACTGATCTTGAAATAAAAAGGCTGAGTTGAGACCAGAGTCTTCAAAAAGTGCTGATGAAACCAGTGTAGAGACCAAGACCACCTTCAAATGCTTCAAAATTACTGATCACATATTTGTGTTCAAAGATCTCTGTGAGCTTTTGGAGTGATATATAAATTCATTCACTAATTATGACAAAACATAATACAAACGTATAATATGAGGAAATAATAAAAAGTCATCACTGTGTCTTGAATTGACAGACCTTTTGTTTCTCTCCTCCATCTTCATCATTCATTTATCTGTATAGTTGTGATAGTGTTTATTATACAGTTCCATTGATGGTAGAGGTTTCTATCACTTGTACTAACAGTTGCAGTAGTAGTACATCTACTGTCAATACTTGTATTTGTAGTAGTAGTATTAACAGTTATGGACATTTGTTCTAGCTATTGGTAATTATACTTCTAACAGCTGTTGTAGTTTTTACCCTCGGCCACAGTGGACGCAGGGTATTGTCATCAGTTGGTCGTCTGTCCGTCTGTCCAAAAACTTTGACATGCAGTGATAAGTCAGGTCACTGGGTGGCAGTAGTGCACCTGATAAGTCAGGCCGAGGGTTTTCAAGTGATCATGTAATGTTTTCATGTTTTCATGTTATGTTTAACAGTTGTGGTGCAGTTTTCTAGTGCATCCATGTGTCTCCACCTATTTCCCTCCTTCTCCCCCAATCAATCTCTCTCTCTCTCTCTCTCTCTCCCTCTCTCTCTCTCTCTCTCTCTCTCTCTCTCTCTCTCTTTCGCTCTCTCTCTCTCTCAATGCAAAGTATCATGAGTTAACTTTTGTTATTATTTGCCCCTATATAAATACAATTTGATTGATTGATTGACCTATACAACCAACAAGGCTGTAAATTGAAGATATACACTATATTGCCAAAAGTATTTGCTCACCCATCCAAATAATCAGAATCAGGTGTTCCAATCACTTCCATGGCCACAGGTGTATAAAATCAAGCACCTAGGCATGCAGACTGCTTTTACAAACATTTGTGAAAGAATGGGTCGCTCTCAGGAGCTCAGTGAATTCCACTGTGGAACTGTGATAGGATACCACCTGTGCAACAAATCCAGTCGTGAAATTTCCTCGCTCCTAAATATTCCACAGTCAACTGTCAGCTGTATTATAAGAAAGTGGAAGTGTTTGGGAACGACAGCAACTCAGCTACGAAGTGGTAGGCCACGTAAACTGATGGAGCGGGGTCAGCGGATGCTGAGGCGCATAGTGCAAAGAGGTCGCCAACTTTCTGCAGAGTCAATCGCTACAGACCTCCAAACTTCATGTGGCCTTCAGATTAGCTCCAGAACAGTGCGCAGAGAGCTTCATGGAATGGGTTTCCATGGCCGAGCAGCTGCATCCAAGCCATACGTCACCAAGGGCAATGCAAAGCGCCGGATGCAGTGGTGTAAAGCACGCCGCCACTGGACTCTAGAGCAGTGGAGGCGCCTTCTCTGGAGTGACCAATCGCGCTTCTCCATCTGGCAATCTGATGGACGGGTCTGGGTTTGGTGGTCGCCAGGAGAACGATACTTGTCGGACCGCATTGTGCCAAGTGTAATGTTTGGTAGAGGGGGGATTATGGTGTGGGGTTGTTTTTCAGGAGATGGGCTTGGCCCCTTAGTTCCAGTGAAAGGAACTGGGAATGCTTCAGCAGAACAAGACATTTTGGACAATTCCATGCTCCCAACTTTGTGGGAACAGTTTGGAGCTGGCCCCTTCCTCTTCCAACATGACTGTGCACCAGTGCACAAAGCAAGGTCCATGAAGACATGGATGACAGAGTCTGGTGTGGATGAACTGGACTGGCCTGCACAGAGTCCTGACCTCAACCCCATAGAACACCTTTGGGATGAATTAGAGCGGAGACTGAGAGCCAGGCCTTCTGTCCAACATCAGTGTGTGACCTCACAAATGCGCTTCTGAAAGAATGGTCCAAAATTCCCATGAACACACTCCTAAACCTTGTGGACAGCCTTCCCAGAAGAATTGAAGCTGTTATAGCTGCAAAGGGTGGACCACAGGTGAGCAAATACTTTTGGATATATATATATATATATATATATATATATATATATATATATATATATATATATGTGTGTGTGTGTGTGCGTGTGTGTGTGCGTGTGTGTATGTGTGTAATAGTGATGGGAAGTCTGATTCTTTTTACTAACTCAAT
Organism: Sphaeramia orbicularis; assembly: GCF_902148855.1. Classification (NCBI taxonomy): domain Eukaryota; kingdom Metazoa; phylum Chordata; class Actinopteri; order Kurtiformes; family Apogonidae; genus Sphaeramia; species Sphaeramia orbicularis. The sequence continues at coordinate 10,635,860 of NC_043973.1, read as the reverse complement.
TCTTTCGGTTCATTCATCTGTTGCGAATCAATTACAAATTGATTCATTTGACTCACCATTTTAAAAAAAGTTTAGCAGGCTTTGGTCGTGAAGTGGCAGTGTCAAATATTTAGGTGAATGCTTCATCCGTTATGCCACTTGACAAGCTGAAGGTGCAATGGGTCTAACTCTTAATATGTCTCTTTTCTGTCCATCTGTGAATAATGTCATTAGAAAATTACAAAACTTAAAGAATTTACACCACAATGTAGTACTACTTTGTCAAGAGTTAATGGCATTTAGTATGTTTTTGACTTAATCTATCTACATACTTGCTACATTTGCCTTATTTGTTCATAATCTAATATGGCTTCTGTTCTGTCTTATGGTAGACAGAACGATTCAGCAAGTCATCGATTCGTGAATGATTCAGCAATTTGTGAGCAATTCAGTGAGTCAGCAATTCATGAATGATTCAGAACTGATTCAGTGACTCAGTTTTACTCAGCCTCACTCGGCCTTTCTTTCATTCAGCGGTTCACTACCTCGACTCGGTCCATCTGTCGCCAGCAGCTAGTCTCACAATACAATCTGAGATGTTGCCGTGGAGACTACCTGCTACATGAAGCGTCACACACTGCGCTTCTACCTCTGACTTAATGAGTGATTCTAACTAGTTTATGTGGTAATAAACAAAATATTAGCAAAGTGCTGCTGAATCAATTCAGTTGCATTCACAAAATCGATTCAACTCGTTCACTTAAAGGTCCCGTATTATGCAAATCTCACTTTGTGACAGTTTTCTTATAGTAGTGTGTGTTGCAGTAGCCTCATTATGAGGTTCGAATTTGAAAACTGTCTGTTTCCTCCCTGCCTTGCTACACCACATTTTGTTAAAATGCCAGCTCAAACGGCCGAGTTTGAGTTGGGTCCGCTTATGACGACATAAGCGGATTTAACTCCTCCCCCTGACTGTGCCCCCACCCTGGCAAAGCGAGCCCCGCCCTGGCAAAGTACCTCTTGGACAACAAACATGGCGAAGGCGAGACATGCAAGTTGTGGTGTTGTTGGCTGCACACACCAACACGAAAGTTTATTTTTGCTCCCCACTTCCGAGCCTCTCCATAAAAAGTGGCTGGATTCTATCTGTGATGGTCATGTACCAAACAACATTCCCAAACGCTTGTATGTGTGTGCCGGGCATTTCACGGACGAGTGTTTTTCGAACATGGGCCCATACAGCTCCGGCTTAGCACAAAGACTCCGAATCAAGAAGGACGCAGTACCAACGCTTCGTGACCCAAGTACAAGTGTGGGAGATGTAAGTTCTTCTCATTTATTTGTATCTTTACTGCATAACCCTACATTACGGATAAGCTGGTGGGTGTTGATGTGTACGTTTAACGTTAGCATGGCAGCTAACATAGCTCGGTTACTGCTGCTAACGTTTGCGTCCCCGTTAACATGCAAGAGCTGATAATATGAAGAGACATTCAACAGAACTACTCTGAACACGGGCCTTTTGTGGTTGGCATCAGTATAGTTAGCACCAAGCTTGTTAGTAGCTGCCTGCATTAGTGGCGGCAGGCGTCTTTTCGTGTCAGGTCCACGAACCCGACACAACACCGCCGTTTTCTGTCGGGGCTCAGTCACGCCTCAAGGCAAAGAAAGCCAGTGTTTGGAAAGACGTTCTGTCTGAGACATGTGTATGATGGCTTCACCGTCAACATTAGCGCGTAGTACCGCTAGCGTAAGCCGCGTCCTCTCCCAGAGAGGGGAGGGGGAGTGGGCGTGGACAGATGAGTTCATTTGCATACCCGGAAGCAGGCCCAGAAACAGACTGTTCTGAGGAGGGCTGGTGAGAGGGACTTTTTCAACCGCTGAAACTCCGAAAAAAGGATGATTTTGGGGCGAACAAACTTAAATGCTATGTTTTTGGGCTTCTGAGACCTATATGACGTGACTGAAAAATAGCATAATACGGGACCTTTAAAGGAATTGATTGTTTTGAACAATTCATTCGTGAATCACCCATGTGGAAAAAGCACAGGTTTTTTTTCATAAAGGTCATGAGTGACAGCGGTTGGAGGTGGTGTGGATTTCCATCAGAAACTCTTCAGACCTTTGTCTTGTTTTCTTGACCTGTGGCTGAGGTGAAACAGCCCTGTGACTGTCAGACAGTTTTTATAATCATAATCAATAAGCTGAGAATAGCTCTTGAAGGTAAACCGTGTCCATCCATCTTCCTCAATCATCTTTTCCTCTCTTACCCGTGGGGTCGATACCGCTGCCTTTAGAGGCAGCAACAAAGTTATTCACATTTCCCTCCAGGGAGGAACAGCATGGAGCTAAGGTGCTGTGAGGAAGCTAATGAATGTATTTGTCATATTTCTAATGGCTCACTATATCACCACAGCGCCTTGGCTGGAGATTTATGGTAATCATGACTGCAGGAAAGCAAACGCATTGTGTCTTAGGATTTGGAGCGTGTGCGTATCTGCCTGCGCTGATGAGACACCTCAGGAGAACATTAACTTGACGGCACAGGAGTGTTTCTGAGCTCAGCATGTGAAAGCAATGACAACGTGACACGGCAAATCACGGACTAAACACACAGAGTTAGGAAGCTGGTATTCACATCAGCCAGATTGAAAGAACGGGCGAACTAATGATGAGTCAACTCTGCTATTGATTAGAGTAGGCTTATTTTGGTCCCCGAGGCCCACATGAGCCCACACACCCAGACCAACAGCATCCGTTTGCTCCAAAGGAATGTTGGGATGGATATACTGACGGGAAACTTTTATTCACAGCCCAACTTTTTTATTTTTTATTTTTTTTACCTCACAGATGAAATCCTACAGTAGAACTTCATCCTCTTCCATTAAGTCCCAAGTGATTCCATATTGAGAAAGTGCTTCTTTTTTTATATCTGTGCACTCTAAATGCAAATGACCAACATGTCTTCAAGAGCAGAGCACGACTAAAGACTAAAGACTAAATCTGTGTTGTCTGAAACATTGTGGAGATTGGTTGAAAAACTGAAATAATTTGTCCAGAGACGAATAGATTCTCTCTAATTGCACACACACTGTCATAAATTACCAGGGGACACAAGTGACAAATATCAGTGTTTCACAGTTATTCTTCACTTGTTGATCAACTCTGGAGGAGCTGGTAAAGTATGAACAACAGGAGCTCGAGCCAGTTGCATATTTCATTAGTATGGTTTTTTTTTTTCCCTTTTCTTTTTTTAGTTTCATAAGCACACTTGATCAGCAATTCCTTCTCTAAGCCCACTCATCCCTCAGACTTCAAACACACCTCCTGAAGGTTTAGGAGCACAGAGGGGGAGTACAAAGCACAGAAAGCCTCAGCAGAGATGCCATATTTTGTTGACATTACCTGGTATTTTCATAAATTTACTGCCCTCATGTGGCTGAGACTTTTTTTTTTTTTAGGTCATGATCAAGATAAACATTTTGCAAAACAACATAAATGATAGACAGTAAAAGAATGAGAACACTATATTAATCCCAGGGGGAAATTATTGGGTGTTACAGATGCTCCATTCAAGTATAATAAAAAGTATCGCAACAGAATTATCAATACAACAGAAAAAGAAAAATATATGGTAACACTTTACAAACATATATATAGCTCTTAATATATAAATATATATCCACACACATATATTAAAACAGCAATTTCTACAATATGTACTAACTAGACAATAAATTATTAACCCTTTCATGCATACTGGTCACTAAAGTGGACAGTTATTTCTGTTCTCTTGTATATTCATGGGTTTTGTTGTTTTAGTTCCATATCAGCCAACACAGTGGACGCTTATGCATCATCCCATCCACTGTAATTCATATCATTAATGTGTGTGACGGACTGCAGAGGGACGAATAAGAGTAAATGACTGGATGTGAATAAATATTTTATATAGATGGGGATATAGAAATGCTTTTTCTTTTTTTAATGTTTTAGTTTTTATTAATGTCTGTTTTTTTTAATGAGAACATCAGCCCTTTCAGGGACTACAGGTAGAATTTAGCACTAGTGCTACAACCTGGCACATTACATCTCTCCTTTTTAAGGTTAATGTGTATTGTGTATTGTCCTTGTCTAAATAAATAAATAAAATGGGGAAAAAAAAAACTTTGCTGTTCTTGATAAACCTGATCTGCAGTAATATGTTTTAGTGTAAATCAGTTGCTAATTATTAGACTGTAATTAACAGTTTTCTTAATCAAAAGTTGTTGTTGTTGTTTTTTTACATATTATCTCCATGAATTGAGTAACAACTAGTATTACAGTAGGATAAAATGTGATAAAATGGCATTAGTGGCTTTAAAAATGTTTTCATTTCATGGTTTTCACACAGTTTATTTATACTTTATGATAATGCGTTTTAAATACATGTTTCTTTGCTTCAAAAATCAAATGCATGGTGTCCAGCTGAGTGGACATTTTTGTAACTCCATGAAAAATAGGGTCATAAAAATGTCAGTTGCATTGTTTTTTTCATGCCTAACAAGGAATAGAAACACTCAAGAAAAAAATATTGACTAAGGTTCTCATAATTCATGCATGAAAAGGTTAATATGATGACTAAAGAAATATACCTAATAAGTGTACAAAAATGTTGTTATATGAATGAATGAATGAATGAATTAATTAATTAATTAATGAAAACTTTATTTCGAACATGTAGACCGTGAAATCAAAACAAAAATCAACCAACAAAATATAAGTACTGGTGCATAAATGATTGATAGGCAAACAAACAACAAAATAAATAAATTCTTCTTCTTTTTCTTCTTCTTCTTCTTCTTCTTCTTCTTCTTCTCCTCATTATTATTATTATTATTATTATTATTATTATTACTATTACTATTAATAATAATAATAATAATAATAATAATAATAATAATAATAATAATAAAACAAATTAAATGAAATTATACGTGCTCAAAAAGGAGTAGGAGGAAGTAAAAATGTATGTACTCCTACCCTCAATTTCTATTCCTCATGATCATTATATAGCAATTATTATTTTGTATGAATATAATAATAATAATAATAATAATAATAATAATAATAATAATAATAGTATAACAATATCACACATCCTTTTACCTATATACACTAATATGATATCACCCATTTACAACTTTTCCTACCAGATATTAATAAAAACTAAAAAGAACAAAAACAAAACAAACAAAAACCCTCAAACAAAAACACATATACATACATAATATAAATACATATAATATTCTATATTGTCCTATATAGTAATAATATATTCATATATCCATATTTAAACTGGATATTATCAGTGCATATGTGTCAAAGCCCCACTATGAAAAACAACCCCCCCCCCCCCCCCCCCCCCCCCCCCCCAAAACAAATGCTATAAAAATCATTTGTTTGTATTTGTTTTTAAACTGTTTGATGTTTGGACATTGTTTCAGCTCCACACTCAGTCTGTTCCATAGTCTTACACCATTATTGGATAAACAGAATCTTTTCTTCGTGGTTCGACATGATTGTATGTAATTATGTAATAATCATGTGGTTATAAGGTGGAGTTAAACAGTCTGATGAAGGATTTCCTGTGTCGTTCACTGGTGCATTTGGGAACAACTGTGAAAAATCTGACAAACTGTAAAATCTGACAAAAAAAAAAAAAAACTTTTCATGTAGTTCACTGTAAGTTACCTGCCCTAACACCTTCAGCTCAGTCATTACAGTAAGTGATCGATCAGCAACAAATGACAGATGGTTCCTGCCTTTTCAGACAAAACACCATGATTAGTCTAATTCAGGAAACGGCTGAGCTCAGTATAGACTTTATTGATGGAAATGTTCCTCTTTCTGCTTTCTGACCCTACAACACTGTGGTCGGTTCATGTGTCTTTGACTGTAGTTTTTGTTCATTAGAAGTTATAGAGATGCAAGTTTTAAAGGAACTGTTTTAACATTTGTACTTGTGTTATTATTTCTTTATTTTTCTAAAACATTTCTAAATTGTGTACAGCAGCATGTGCAAATCCTCCCACAGAGTATTACGGATGACATTAACGCTACAGGAGGCAAAAACAGGAGAAGAAGACTACACACCTACAGCAGACCCTCAGTCCAAACCAAAAGACTAAACATGAATGTAAATGAATCTAAAGTTTTATGCTTGAAAGGAAAACTGAAGTCAAAAGCTTCATGTTGAGAAACTGATCATAGTACTTATCACGTTTTGCCTCATGACACTAATAAAATACGAAGCACTCCAGCTTTATGTTTGGTTTTGTTTTTTTCTCTCTTTGTTTTTCTTTGTTGTTTTTGGTTTTAAATGTTGATATTCTAAATAAAATAAACAAACAAACAAATATAACATTTCCAAAAAAAAAAAAAACCAAACAGGTTTTCTCTTTAAAAATTCTTTTTGTAATATTTGACTTTATTATCTAGTGAGGAAATTGAGCTGAAAATTGAAACCACGAGAAGAATCTCCTTGAATGTGTGAATGTGTTTCCTGCACTAATATGAGTGCAGCCTCAGGTTACTAAAGCTCTTGGTGTCTATCTGGTGGGAAAGCACTGGCCAGTATATCTTTTAAATGGTGAATGTTTTTTGTGTTTTTACTTATATGTGATCTCTTTTTATCTTATTACCTCATTGCACTGGGACCTGAGTACACATTTTGGTCTTTCATGTGCATTATGGAATGAATGACAATAAATGAACTTATAACCTTATAACCTTTTTTTTTTTTTTGCTAAAATTAATTTGGTTTTGATCATGTAATAGTTTGCAAATAAACATAAATTTTAGATGATATTTAGTCTATATAATGTATGTTATTATGGACAGAGGCAGAAAAGCCAGGTGTAGATTACTGCACAACGGCAGAATTTTATTTTCTTTGGTCTGGATATGTACAGTCAGTCCAGTTTGGATTTACAAGGCTGACAATTAATACTGAACAAACAAGAACTCAAACTATGAATTATGAAAGAGCTGCAGCATCTGAAACTGACCACAATGAACATTTGACAGATAAACAGAACCACAGTGCTTCAGTTTCACACTCACAGTTTGTCTTTTTTGGATTGGGATTGTCTCTCACAACTCACCATATATTTTTTATTTGTAAGTTTTTTCATTTTTATTTTTATTAATTACTGGAAATTTCAGGCGAACCCTTTTGAATTCCAGGCAACCCCACGTGGGGTCCCGACCCCAAGGTTGAAAAACACTGGTGTATAATATGTCTTTTCACTGATGGCAGTGGCAGATATTTATCTGTAAATAAAGGGTTTTTCATCAGTTTTCTGTAGGGATGCACCGATACCACTTTTTTCCAGACAGAGTACGAGTACGAGTACTTACATTTGAGTACTTGTCGATACCGATACGAGTACTTAATAATTCCATTCCATTTGTTAGTTCCTTTTGTAAATGTGTTTTATTGTCGTTGTCATTAGTCTGACTGGAACAAAGTGCTGCTACTGACATTTAATGTGTTGGAATGAGTGTTTTTCAATTAATCCACCAGGGGGCGCCGCTCTTAATTAACCAAACTGGACAAATACCACGAAGAAGAGGAAAGTTTTTTGAGAAAAAGAAGAAAGTCAGTAACAGCAAACATGGAGACGACAGAAGCAACACTGATGTGATACTAATATTGCAGCGTTTTCGCTGGTAAGGTTTAAAAGCGAAGCTTCAGCAGGAAGAGAAAAGAGAAATGAGTGATAAGTTTTGTTTTCACTTCCGCTGGCGGCGGTCCGCACCACTCCGTACACTTCTCCGTCTGGGTACGCATCTGCCAGCACCTGGAAAACGGATGGAATGTACGCAGAGGACGGACAGAACGCTCCATCCATATCTGTCTGTGTCTTTAACGTTACTTGCAGTCAGCGTTACTTTTATCACCGTCATTTATTTTGAAAAATCTCCACACTCTTCACATTCTCCACACATTATTCCACCGCTGCGTACCTGCCGCACTGAACTGGGAATGTCACACGGCCGTAAGTGGTATCGGTGCATTTGTATAGGATTACTTTTACGAGTATGAATACAAGTACACACACTGAGTATCGGGGCTGATACCCGATACTCGTATCGGAATCGGTGCATCCCTAGTTTTCTGTGCTAGAACCTTTGCTCATTCAGAGAAAAACAGAAAGTAAGGTACTGGTTATCAGTATAAATGCATCCTGTGTCCCTATAGTTTATGTTTTTAGTATGTCTGTGGTGATGACAACTATAAGGGGTCAAGTATTTTTTAAATAATCAGTCCCTCCAGAAAATGTGGGCAAAAATCTTTAATTATGCAATGGAATATGCAGAGTTTTTTATGAGATTTTATGCAGCGAAATTGTGGGGATGGGAATTCCACGCAGCAGTAATTTCACTGTCTCTTCGTCAGTGTTGAACCCAAATGTCACCTTTCCCTCCATCCACCGACTAGACTCATCCTTTAAAACAGCTCTGGTAGACTGGAGAGTATTCTGTTGTAGCGAACTGGCTCGTTTTCTTGCCGAATCTGTGTGAAACCACTTTCACTTGGTTGCTGCATAGAATTTGCTGTGTTAACTACATTAGCCAATGTTAACACTGATACACAAGAGTTAGTCTGCAAATTAACCCTTTATCATGACACTTACAATGCACTGTTGGTGTTTTTATTAAGTTAGCATTAACTTGGAAAATAGTGGTCATATATTTGTATATTTTGTGTCGCTGTAACACACAAATGACAAAATGGAGAGTGTTCTCTTTGGAGCTTTTTACACACATACACACACCTCTCCTCCAAAACCTTATACTTTCCATATTAGTGCACAAATGACCTTTTGTTCCTTCATCTTTTAGCCATGCCCTCAATTAAACCTAAGATGTGAAATATCCTGTGGTGTAGCTCAAACTGCAGAAAAAAAATCACCTTTAAAAGGATTAAATGATGGGGCTAAATTAGAACAAGAAACACACCCATCACTCTCACGCATTAAAATGCGTAGTTTGAAAGAGCAATAACTCCCAGAGCTGAGCATGATAGAATTATTTTACCTTTACAGTATACACAGACCTGTGTCTAGAATATTAATTTGAGCAAATACATGGAGACAGGGACTCTTCAGGACATATCTGCATATACATGAATCACTGCTACCTAGGTTACATGGATTTTGCAATAAACATGCTTTATCACATAGTTAACTTTATATGTATTGATCGAAGGGAACCTGGGATCAATACGCTGTATGTGATCAGCACAGACAAAAACCCTGAGTGGTGATTCAGACGATTAGACGCTCAAAGTCACCGGTCCTGTCAGCTGTTCAGGAAACTGTTCATCCTCTTTGCACAAACGACATCATCAATATGAGCCAAATACTTGTCAGTTACATTAGGAAACTGTGTTATTTGTACAATTGTTTCATATTCTTCTTGACGTTGATGTTAAATCACTGGGGATGTTCTGCTGCATTGATCACCCACCGTTCCCATCAGTGGGTGAGCATGAAAACATTTATATCTGAACATTAAAGAGCAGACTTAGTCTGTTGAGGCAGATATCGGGAAAACTGGCTCTGGTTGTGACATGTTTTTCTTCATCACCTGTATTTCACTTAATTTCTGAACTAGAGGCTCGATCACAGACGTCATGAAAATCCACCTGTGACTAAAACCATCTACTGATCTAAAATGTTCAGTACCTGTTGATCCACTAATCCTATCAATATATTGAAATAACTGGTGTAAAATACAGTTTTTCATCTTTTCATGGTCATCAGATATGATCCATTTAGACGTTCAGAGGCTCCATAGTGAACGTGGAAACACCATCATCTTTGACAACATTGATTCACCAGTAAAACCCATGGAGTTGGAGCAATGACAGTGGATGGAGACACTTGTTTTTATGTTCAGTTAATGGTATATTTTTCTCCAAAATCACATTTTCTTCAGTTTTCTCTGTTTTTGCTATAATATCATTCAACTTTAATGTTAATGTTTGTGAACATCTCCATCACAGGTGTCAAACATGCGGCCCGGGGGCCAAAACCGGTCCGCCAAAGGTTCCAATCTGGCCCGTGGGATGAATTTGCAAAGTGAAAGTTAGGGCATCAAGCTAAAAAATAATATCATAATTACCTATAAATAATGACAACACCAATTTTTTTCTCTTTGATTTAGTGCAAAAAACATTAAATTATGAAAATGTTTACATTAGCAAACTATCCTTTAAACTGTGAATAACTTGAACAAATATGAACAACTTGAAATGTAATTAAGTGCAATTTTAACAATATTCTGTCTGTTACTAAATGTTTTGTGCCTTTGTAGATCTGATCTGTCATGCATATGTATAAATCATAAGTCGAGGCATAACATTGATAAAATTGTACTTATATTTGTTAACAAATTCCATTTTTTTCAGGTTATTCACATCCTTTTTGTTTGGATAGTTTGTAAATGTAAATATTGGCATAATTTAATGTTATTTTTTGCACTAAAACAGTTTGGAGTTGCCATTATTTATTGGCTATCATGCTATTATTTTACTTCAGATTAAACTGGGCTGAATGTGGCCCCTGAAAGAAAATGAGTTTGACACCCCTGATCTACATGATCAGTGGATTAAAGACATGATTTTCACTTAAAAATGCAAAATATAGAGTATAATATTAGAATAAACGATCAATCACTTAAGAAAGATTCAATGTAGAGGAAAAATTGATGGGAACTGACATAAATGTAGCCCTGGGTCTTTATGGGATAAAACAGTCTGGTGAAACTAACACTAGTAACATTCATTTCTGAACCTGCTTTATCCTCACTAGGGTCACGGGGGTCGCTTGGAGCCTATCCCAGCTACATAGGGGCGAAGGCGTGTTGAGCCGCATTATGTAATAAATTCCCATTGTGTAATAAATAGTTCAAAATGTAATAAGAATGTCACGTCATCTTGTAATAAAGCCGCATTATGTAATAAACTGACGCATTTTGTAATAAACTACCTAAATACATTATGTAGTAAATTTTTTCGCATTATGTAGTAAGTTATTACAATTTGAGAAATTTATTACAAAATGCACTTGACCATTTTTATTTTCAGGAAAATGTAATGAGCTAAATTAATCTTTAAACTGTGTGGTTAAAGTTCTGATTATTACCTTATAGCTCCTGTGTCTAATTTCTTCTAAATTGCTCTGAAATTATATTAATTTGGATTGTTATTACATAATGAACCATGCTATTACATTTTTTAAATAGAAATGTGTCAAGTGCATTTTGTAATAAATTTCTCAAATTGTAACAACTTACTACATAATGTGAAAAAATTTACTATAAAATGTGTTGACGTAGTTTATTACAAAATGCGTCAGCTTATTACATAATGCGGCTTTATTACAAGATGATGTGACATTCTTATTACATTTTTAACTTTTATTACATAATGGGAATTTATTACATAATGCGGCTCAACAAGGCGGGGTACACCCTGGACAAGTCGCCAGGTCATCGCAGGGCTGACCACTAATAACATATTTGATCATTTTCTACTGTTTCTCTGATGTTCAATAATAGGCTTTGAATATTTCTGCCCATTAACGCTGGAATAATTTTGTTTTCCAACACATTCCTCTCTTCTTCCCATTGATACATATCAGTAAACACCTCTGACCAGGTTCAATGACTCCATACTGAGTCCCAGTTTAGACGTTATCTGTTAAGAATAAATCACATCGTCATAATCATTTCATGAGAAGGTAAAAATATTGTATTCTACCATTTCATATTCTTCTTGACAGTGATGTTAAATCATTGGGGGTGTTCTGGTGCATTGATCACCCACTGTGGCCATCAGCAGGTGGGCAGAAAACACTGATCTCTGAACAGTAAAGAGCAGACTTTTATTAGTCTGTTGATGCAGATATCGGGAAAACCGGCTCTGGTTGTGACACTTTTTACTTCATCACCTTTATTTCACTTAATTTCTGAACTAGAGGCTCGATCACAGACATCATGAAGTCATATTAGATGCGTTGTGGTCCTTTTCTTTTAGAATGTTCCCTAGAATAAGAACCTCAGCAGGATGTAGCACATGCTGTTTGACGGACAGATAGAAGAAGACCCAGGAGTACGTCTGAAAGAGGACTGGAGAGAAAAAGAGTTAGTCTTCTTAAACAAACTTCCTTAACATTCTTTATGCTTACGGAATTCTCTAGTGCAGGGGTCTCAAACTCATTTTATTTCAGGGGCCACATTCAGCCCGATTTGATCTCAAGTGGGCCAAACCAGTAAAATAATACCATAATAACCTATAGATAATGACAACTTCAAACTGTTGCCTTTGTTTTAGTGCAAAACCCCGCATTAAGTTATGAAAATACTTACTTTTATGAACTATCCAAACAAAAAAGATGTGAATAACCTGAAACAACTGAAATTTCTCAAGAAAAATGAGTACAATTTGAACAAAATTATGCCTCAACTTATCATTTCTACACGTCCATTATGGATCAGATCTACAAGGACATTAAACACTTAGTAACAGGCAGAAAATTGTTAAAATTGTGCTTAATTTTCTTTAGAAATTTCAGGTTATTCATATTTGTTCAGGTTATTCATGTTTAATTGTTACTGTACAGTTTGTAAATGTAAATATTTTCATGATTTAATGTTATTTTTTGCACTAAAACAAAGACAAAAATTTGAAGTTGTCATTATTTATAGGTATAATGAAATATTATTTTTTTCACATCAAACCATGAAGAAAATCTGGAGTCATTATTTTTTGTAGGTTTTTATGCTGTTATTATTTGACTGTAGATCATATTGGTCTGTATGTGGAACTGGAATAAAATGAGTTCAACAGCCTTGACTGTGGAATTTTTGCACTTTGCTAATTCATCCCAGGGGCCGGATTGGAACTGTTGGCGGGCCGCATTTGGCCCCCGGGCCGCATGTTTGAGACCTCTGCTCTAGTGCACAGGTGTCAAACATACGGCCCGTGGGCCAAAAGCAGCCCGCCAAAGGGTCAAATCCGGGCCATGGAATGAATTTGTGAAATGCAAAAATTACACAGAAATACTTAACATTCAAGGATATTAAAATATTTTAGTATTAGTTCCACATTCAGACTAATATGATCTAAAGTGGATCAGAATACTATCATAATAATCTAAAAGTAATGACAACTCCACATCTTTCTCTTCGTTTTAGTGTAAAAATAAAATTACATGAAAATGTTTACATTTAAAATCTAGCATTTAACAAAAAAATGTGAATAACCTGAACAAAGATAAACAGCATGAAATGTCTTAAAAGAAAATAAGAGTAATTGTACCAATATTCTGCCTGTTATTAAATATTTTGTGTATTTGTAGTTCCATTGTCATCTGTAAGTTATAATGTACATGTGGAAATGATAAACCAAGGCAGAATATTGTTAAAATTGCACTTAATTTTCTTAAGACATTTCAGGTTGTTCATGTTACTCAGATTTTTAAGGTAACTTTGTAGTGTGAACATTTTCTTAATTTATTTTGACCTTTTTTACTGGTCCGGCCCACTTGAAATCATATTGGGCTGAATGTGGCCCCTGAGCTAAAATGAGTTTGACATCCCTGCTCTAGTAAAAATAAGGCTGAACAATGTCATATTGTCATCAGTAGTTTGTGTTGACATCATCGTGTAACAGGTAGTGTAGATTTCAGAACAGTCTTTAACAAGTGGTGCCAGGCACAACAAACCCCTCCCCTCGCACATATTTTGTCCATAATAAGTATCTGGGAAAAGTTCGGGTTTTTTTCGATCTTGAAAAATTTGAATTTTGACCTACTTTTCCCAAAATGTAATCACATCTATTCTGGGTCACTGGCAATCTGTAAACCCTATTTGGTATGAACTGAACTAATAGTTTTGCTGCTGAAGTGTTAACAAACAAACCAAACCAAAAACA